>NC_067132.1:32481187-32620881 GCF_021347895.1 Acanthochromis polyacanthus | reverse complement strand
TTAAAAATAACTACAATAAAATATTCACAATAAAATAAAAAAATAGTAAAATTACAAAATCCAAAAGTCAAATATTAAATCACAAAAAATAAAATGAACAATGTAAAGACTAAAATTAAAGCAAAAAATATAAATGCTAAATATTAATTAAATATTTTTAAAAATGTAATTAAATAAAACAACAAAAAATGGTAAAGTAAATAAAATGTATCAAAATAATAACATTAATAAATAAAAAATACACTTAATTAAAATAATAGTAAAGTAAGTCTGAAAACAAAAGGTGAAGTTAAATGTGTTAGATCAGCCCCCAGGAGAGCAACGCCTGTTTATGGAAGTTTAATAATTGAATTGGTATTTTTGTCAATTTTAAAATTACATTTAAGTAAAAAAAGAATTCCTCCTATTTTTTTGAATACATAATTTGGTATTGCATTCCACATTTTAACATTTTCTCTTATGAGGCAACATAACCAATTAATTTTGAACATATTATTCGTATTATTAATAGATAGAGATAGATAGATAGATATTTTATTAATCTCCAAAGAGAAATTCACAGTTCCAGCAGCATGAAAGGTAAGAAGAAGAAAAACAAAACAAAACATGAGAGCATGCAAGTTATAAATAAGACTATGAAAAGCAAAGTTGTCATCCCTGGGCAGGCTTGAACCACCAACCTTTCAATTAACAGCCAAATGCATTAACTAATTGCACCACAGAAACCACATATAAACTTATTCATGTTATTAGTCATTAGTTTAATTGTGCAACCTTCTTCTGCTTCACATATGGTTCTAATACTCCTCTTTCTATGGACTGCTTTGCTGTGTCCGATAATGGGCATATCTACCTATACTAAATACGGTACATACTCAAATGAGTATATACTGTATGAGTATACGTTGCTACTATAAGGTATGATTAGAATGTCAACCGTTCAACTACTGTAGTATACTACTACGTTGTCCATGAATCAGTTTTCAAAACCTCCTGACAAAAACCGCGAAGTACGGCTATCTGACTGACACACACACACTTGCATGACAGAACCTTCTGGGAATAACGCCTCTCCCGAGGGGCACCCGGCAACAGCCTAGCAACACCATATCAGCGGTGCATCGAGGCCGCTGGTGCACGTTCATTGGCACTTCTTTCAGACAAAGCCTGCTGCCGCTGGCCGCCAACGCCCTTTCTTCGGTTCATTCAGAGGTAAGGCTGCATACTTTTTCTCCTCCCTGCTAGCTTAGCATAGGCTGATTTTGCACTATATCCAATTAAATATTATGCTCCAACTGAATCTAAATGCTCAGGGTAACAGTAGAAATGCATACTGAATGCTGAAGTGGAAAAACAAACGACAATATTTTTGGTATATTTCAATGTCTGCATTGGTCATGTTCAAGTTGCTATCATTAGCTTATTCAAAGGCTAGCTAGCCGTTAGCTAGATAGATAGCTTTTGGATAGCTAGATAGCTTTGTCTTTGTCTTTGTAAAATGTTGCTGCAACAGATAAAATAGCCTTTTCTGCCTCATAATGTTTGTTTGGAAAATAGCGTGGTTAAACCGGAGCTTTCATGCATTTTTCCAGTCTCTTGGTGAGGGAGTGTGAAGCGCCTTTCTCCCTCAACTTCTAGCTTTGTTCACTTGAGTTGCACAGTTCAGTTTTGTGCTCTAAATGAATAGGGATGCTGACGGTCAGAGCAGAAAAATGTAAACTTGACGCTGATGTGTAGAAATGATGATTAAAGAAGATGTAGTAGTATTTGCTTTGGTCATGTTTCAAGTTGCTATATGTGCTTTGGGACGTTTTAATTTGCATCTATGTAGAACGGTTGTCTTAGTAAAATGGTGCTGTGATATATCTTCTACCTCACTGCTTTTCTGTAAATAGTGTGGTTAAACAGGAGCTTTGCTATAACTGTTTAGTCTTGCAAAATGCGTCTGTGTGCACTTCACAGGAATTTTGATGTTTAAATTAATTAAGGTGCCAGTGCTTGTTCCATCATGTAGAATCAGTTCTATCAGTCATTTAGGACATCATGATGAGTATAATATCGTTATTTAAGCATGTTGCATTGATTAAATGTTTCAGTGCTTCCATTCAGTAGGCGTCGGTCTGATCTTTACCTTGTTGTTTTAAAATCGTTGTTTCAGTTTCTGAGTCAGCAGTGACAGTAGATTTTTTCTCTGATAAAAAAATACATTGCGACGGGACATTCGATGTGTTGCGTGTACATGTTTTTCTGCTCATATTGGTGATTAACTGTTTTATAGCAGTGGTTTCAGACAAGTGACAGTGTTTGTGTTTTTTCTTTTAAGATTTTCACTATGCTCTAAGTCTCTTAGTCTTGTAAAATGTACTTTATACTGCTAACTTATCTTCAGCTGGTGCGGTCACCATGGCGACCAGCTGCCAGGTTCACACAGGGGTGTCACTAGGTTTTAAGGACAGGGTAGGCTTAGCCCCATGAGAAATTGCTTTTCCACTTTTTGGACCGATTTAGATTTTTTTCAGAGATACTTTACTGTGTAAATGTTTTCGGCCACAGTGGCCATGACTTTTGCTCACAACACAATAATTCAGGGCTGCCAACTTGTGATCAGACCTCAGAGTAAGATTTGGTTCATGTGAGATGCTGATGGGGGGTCTGGGGGCCCTCCCCCAGAAATTTTGAAAATGATTGATCCTATTTCCTGCATTCTGGTGTATTTTAATACCATTTTGTAAAAAATCTTATTATAGATACAACAGACATTCTGGGATATAAAATCACCGAGCTATTTATGTCATTATAAAACATAGTGATACTATTAATAAATTTATCACCGAAGCCAAGAATTTTAGGGTCTGTATAATGAAAGAGTGTTCAATTCAATCAAATGCCTTGTAGAAATCTAGGAAAGCCTTCAGTGCGTTTCAGTTTATATAATCTGAGTAATCAATGAGATCTGATATTAGAACTAATGTGACTCTTTGCCATGAAGCCATTTTGATTTTCACTTATCTCTTCTAAATTATTTTTCAGTCGTTTAGCATAGACTTTTGCTCCGATTCTATAATCGATATTTAAAAATGAAACAGGTCTCCAGTTTTCTATTATTAAGGGATCTTTACCTGGCTTAGGAATCAAGGTTATCAGACCTTGCTTCATGGTTGTTGTCATTTCTTGTCTGCTAATGCATTCGTTATACATCAGTAAAAGATGTTCCTTAATCATATCCCAGAAGAAAAGGTAAAATTCGACTGTGACGCCATCACTTCCAGGTGATTTTCTCAATCTCATTGAATGTACAGCATCAGTGATTTCTGAACCCAGAATGTCAGCTTCACATGTCTCTTTAAAGCTCTCTGAAATCAAGGGTGTAAAATTTTGTATGTGCTTCATAAATTTATCACATTTTGTTTGATTAAATTCAGATGTATACAGGTTGCTATAAAACAAGGTAATATAATTGGAGATGATATTTATGGAGTCACAGGAGTGCCAAATCAAAAATATAAATAAATAAATAAATGTGGAAATATAAAGAGAAATAAATAAATGTGGAAATATAAAGAGAAATGAATAAATAAATAGATGTGGAAATATAAAGAGAAATAAATAAATAAATAAATAGATGTGGAAATATAAAGAGAAATAAATAAATAAATAAATATGGAAATATAAAGAGAAATAAATAAATGTGGAAATATAAAGAGAAATAAATAAATAATAAAAGAAAAATTGTCTTTGCTTTTACCTTTTCTGTTTTTCTATTTATTTATTTAATTATATCTTTATATTTCCACATTTTTTTATCTATTTCTCTTTATATTTCCACATTTAATTATTTATTTATTTCTCTTTGTTTCCACATTTATTTATTTATTTCTATTTCTATTTCCACATTTATTTATTTATTTATATTTTGATTTGGCACTCCTGTGACTCCATAGATATTAGGATCCAAGCATATTAGCTCATTTATATTAAGAGATGTAATATTATTTCCTTTTCTGTTTCTTTTCTCTAATGCAAAAAGTAACTTGAGTTTTTCTCGCCTTCTTCTAACCACTTGGCTCTAGATCTGATGAAGGCGCCTTTCGCTAAGTTCACGTACATTCTGTCAAGCTCTTCTCTGAAGTTTGGGTTAGTGTGCTTAGGGCTTCTTCAGATAGATCATGTTTGGAACTTAATAACTGTAGCTGGTTTATTAGAAAATTCATTTTTTCATCTTTTAGTTTTTTTTTAAATTTCTTTACTACGTTTAATTGCAACTTCTCTCATTTTAAATTTGAAGTATTCCCATTTTTGAATTGGATTAATTTCTCTTTTACCGAATATATCCTTAGCAAGTAATTGTACCCCTTCTTTAAATTTTTTATCATTTAATATATTAATGTTTAATTTCCAATAGCCTCTTATGTTAGAATTCTCTTTTGATCCTGTTCATCTTAAACTTATTAATTTATGATCAGACAGTGGAGTATGAGAAATATCTAAAACAAACTGTAAACTCTGTGATGAGATTAACCAAAGGTCAATTCTTGACTGTAAACTTCTGCTGGTGTTAGACCACGTGTAGTCTGTGACATTGGGGTTCATAAATCTCCACACATCTGTTAACAAAAGATGATCACTTATAAATGAGGTGGGTTTAAAGCCCAGTAATGATGCAGATCTTGGAGGATGTCTGTCCATGTAATCATCTGGAGCATCATTAAAGTCTCCTCCTATGATAATAGTAGAATCTTTGTATTTTTCCTTTAAATCGTCCAAAGCTGAAGAGAGTTCAGTAAACATGTCCTTTGCTTGCGATGCTTTGTTTGGTCCATAAACATTACAAATGATAGACATCAAATCATCCACCTTCAAAACTAAAATGATCCAGTGGCCTTCGTTTGAAGCTTTGGTTTCCAGAATATCACCATTAAATCTGTTTAAAAGTACTGCCACTCCAGCTGAATAATTGTATACAGGGAGTTATAGTAGCAGCAGCAGCAGCAGTACATGCATCTGCTGATGTGGGACTATTTCTGCCTTTTCAGCTTTTTAAAACACAGAAAATGTCAGTGCTTTGTTACATTATGTTACAATCAGTTCTATCAGTCAATTAGGACATCATGATGAGTATAATATTGTTTATTTAAGACATGTTGCATGAGGAAATGTTAACATACCATTAATTACCCTGTCATATTAATTCTCTGTGCTGTGTTAAAGACCAGTTCAGCTACTTCTGCTGCAGACATGTTGAGATTCTTCTTCTTTCTGAGAAAACATGCAGTAGTGCTTTAGTATTTAGTAGCCATTGTCTGGTCATTAGCCCTTTTGTGTTTTGAATTAGTTGTTTCAGTTTGAGTCAGCAGTGCAAGTAGATTTTTTCCTCTAATGAAAAAATACATAGTGAGGACATTAGATGTGTCTTGTACATGCATGTTTTGCTGCTCATATTGGTGCTTACTGTTTCATAGCAGTGCTTTTAGATAACTGGGTGTTTTTGTTTTTTTTTCAGCAGCCTTTGGACGCCTTTTTGGAGAGCCTCTGGATTGCCCTTTGATATCCTTTGGTCAACCACCTTTGCAGCAACACCTCATATTACGATCCATTTATCCATACATACATTCCATCCATCCATCCATCCATCCATCCATACATACATACATACATCTGTTTTGTCTGCCTTGTTCTCTCTCTCTCTCTCTCTCTCTGTCTCTCTCTCTCCCTGTGTTTCTCTCTTGTGCTCTTGTGCTGTCTTCCAGGATGCCTCGGAAGGGGAGACGCTCCCAGGCCCAGAAGCAGCGCTGGAGGAAGCCGGACGCGTCACAGATGCCCACCCCTCCCATTGACGCACCCCACTGCTCACGCTCTCCCCAGTACAAGGTATGTTTACACCTGAACTGACATGCTCACTTGTGCAATACAGAATGTGCTAAGTTGGACACGTTCATGGCATCCGCACGATGTTGAATTAAATAAGTGTATTATTTGCTAACAGAAGGTTGGTTCCACCCTGCCAGCCGGACGGTTCTGGAAAGAGCGGCAGGCGCGTGCAAACTTTATTGCACGTAAGTACTCAGCTGTTTTTATCATGAAATATCTTCACAAATCATATTTAGTGTACCACCAACAATTACCCGTTGAACACAGATTCTGCTGTTCTCATACAATAATAGAAAATGGTGATTGTTGTATGAGCTCTCTTTGTTTGAAATCCATTTTAAATCCTCTTTTGCTCTGTCTTCTTGTGAACAGGCCGTGGCACCGGTTACCGCCACAAGGTTAAAAAATGGCCAACTTCACCCTTTACTGGGCGCGACCACAAGTTGGTCATTCCTCCTGAGCTCCCTGGAAAGAAGGTATAATTATTAATTGTTGCTGTTCATTTTCCTAATAAGTTCTTTTGACTTTCATACTAAAACTATGGTATTTCTTTTGCAGTTCATTCTTCTTGTCGGGGACTCCCATCTACGTGCTCTTGTAGATGGCTTTATTCGGATGCCAGAGTCTCGGCTGAGCTTTGGCTTCCTGTCGACTCCGGGGGCCTCTGCTGCGGAAATTCGCACTGAGGTTCTGCATGCTGCAGTTCCTCGTGCGCCTGATGCCGTCTGCGTCATGGCCCCTGGCAACAACCTGGCCAGCACCACTGTGGAGAGGGCAGGGGTGGATTTTGCCAATCTCCTCACCACTTGTGGCAACCGCTGGTCCAAGGTTTTTGTGGTCGACTTTCCTCCCCGCCTGGTCGTTGACGTCCAACACCAGGACCTGCTTCGGCAGGAATACAGACGTGTGGCTGCTCGTATGGGTAAGAGGAAAAAGATTTTTTCATCCATTCCATTCACTGAATGAACAAACTAGAAAGACGTGACCTACATTTTAACAATTCTCAAGTATCAGTGGACATTTTGGTACAATGATGACTTTTTTTTCAATTGTTTTTCAAGGTGTGAAGTTCTTCAATGCTGCGGAGCACTTCCCCCTGAGCAATTTGGTGCTGTGGAGCAAGGATGGTGTAAGTGTAGTATGTTGTGAAAAACAGTTGTTGATTGGACAAGTTTGGTTCACGGCAGATGTTCACTGACATTAAAACTGTTTATGTGTGGGTTTTTTTTATTTCTTATTTATGCAGGTCCATCTGAGTGATCGTGAGGGGATGGGGATCCTCGTCCAGTTGTTCTGGTCCGCTGCCAACGAGCAACTGGGGACACCACTTCCTTCGCCCCGGATCCCTCCTCAGCCTCCAATTCGGAAAGCTACACCCGAATTGGTTGTGAGAGAGAGATCCCCTGCTCCACCCAGCCCGAAACCCCGTGAGCGGAGGAAAATGGGTCAGGGCGGCAAGGTAATTGATAAATTGCTTTATGTTTTTTAGACTTTTTTTTAGACAACTGTGACATCATGTATTGTGATAATAATGGTAATAATATGTGTACTGTGGTTAAAAAAAATACATACAGTACATACAATACAGTTATAATTTACTGTGACGCTTTCTGTGATTGCAGACGAGCCATCCTCGGGAACCTCCCCGGTCCAGAGGTTCACCAAAGCCCAGGATGGCTCAACAGCAGGTTTGTGATTCTTCAGATATTTCTTTTGGATGATATTGGTTGTTTTTTTGACAGGACAAACTGTAATTAGTAGTGTCTGCTTTGTGTTTTACAGGTGGAGGAGAGCTTTCTTCCGCTGAACCCCGTCTGGTTCAGCAGCACAGCCCTAAGTGCCATGGAAAAAGTGTCTCCCTCCAATATGTCTTGCCTGGCGGACTTCAAGGCTTCTCCTAAGCCAAAGAAGGTAAGTTGATTGATCAAAATTTTATCTCCCGCAGAAGGATTGTATGAATGCTCGAACATGTAATTCCTGACAGTTAATTCTGCACGTTTTTTTTTAGTGTTATCTGCAATTAAGTACAACTAGTTCATAACAACAGCCACAAATAATAAGACTTGAATCAGCTACACAGAAATGTAGCTGTAAATTGTTTGATAGCTGTTCAACTCGATTTAATTGGTATCTCATTTGGTTGGCACAGGTGGCGTCCCCTGCAGTTCTGCGCGGCTGCCCGCGGAACACTACTCCTCCTTCTGCTTCTTCTCCAGTGAACAAGGTACATTACTTTCTGACACAACTGTCACACACTGCACATTTGGAGCTCTTTCAATTGCAGCATGCACAACAAGGCGAGTAGACTGTGCTCATTGTCTGAAATGCTGTGATTTGTCAGGAGCCTGGAACGCCTCCAGCTCTGTGTTCCTGGAGATCAGAGGAGGACGCCCCTTCAGGCTTGACCACCGCAACTCAGGCGGTAAGTTGTCTTTCCTTTGGGTTTGGATTTTGATTGAAAACATTTATCAACTTCACAGTTAGTTTGTTTGTGCTAAAAAGAGGCCGTAACAACACTTGTGTTTCTGGGATGCATTTCTTTAAACTTCAGTAATTAATGTTTAATTGATGTTTCTGATGGTGCAGGTGGCTGCTCGGGCAGCAGTGAGACGGCCCAGGACCCCGGACGGGCACCCCCCCACTGCCCAACTGCAGTGCATGATGTAAGCTTCCTCTGACCACATGCTGACTCCATTCCACAGGCACCTACATTGTCCACACTGACACTTGCTATGTTTTTTCTCGTCTGTCATCAGCTGTTTGACTCACCCCCGGCCAGATTGTCCTGCAGTTGGGGCAAGACAGAAACCCCTCTCTGTTCTCCCATTGCAAAGGTAAGGATTAGTCCTCTTCTCATCAATATGTATCATCTGACTGAAAATCATCGTCATTTCACTGAAGTTTTGTTGTTCTGTGTTTAGATGGCCAAGATGATGACCCCCTCACCGGATGGACAGGCCCGGACAGCTGATGATGCGGGCTGCAAGCCTCCTTCTCCTGAGAAGGTATATTTACCTCTCTATAATCAATTAAAAGAACATTACAAAGCAGGCATCTCCATTTGTGGCCATTTTTGTCGTTCCTGTTTTTTTTCTGGCACATTTACTGTATAATCACAATTCCAATGAATCGCTAGCGTTAGGAAAATTGAAGCTACTAGCTAGCTAGCTATCAGCTACCCATCTAGCTTATTCGTTAGCTTTCTATCTTTCGGGTTGCTAGCTTTGGGACAACTGAAACTCCTGGCAGCTAGCAGTCTAGCTTATTCAAAGGCTAGCTAGCCGTTCGCGACATAGATAGCTTTTGGATAGCTAGATATCTAGCTTTTAGACAACTGATGCTATTTAGTCGTTAGCCAACTATCTAGCTATTGTCTTGCTTTATTTTTTAAGTGTTACTGTTATTGTCATTTATCAGATGACCCGAACACTGACTCCATCACAAGCCCAGTGGCCCTGGTTCATGACAGCTGCATCCACCTCAGCTGATGCACCAACAGACAAGGTAAGTTTATTCCTCTATTATAGACATGTTAGACAATGCACGAGTATTTTTTTTTGTAAAGTCATGATTGTTTTTTTTGTTTTTTGTTTGGTTTTCTGCAGTTAAAAATATTTTTTGCCAATTGAGAGAACTGTTATTATGCTGGTCACAATACAATAAGCTACCTGTAATGCTGTGTTGTATGCCATTGCTTTCACAAAGTAACTCTTGTTTCTAATCAGGGTTTTACATTAGCACTAGCCACTGGCAAAATTCATGCAGAAAAGGTTTTGGTGAATAAAATATTTACATCACTTGCCATTGGCATGGTGGAAAAAAGTCAGTGGAATACTGACTTTGCTATGTAATTGCATTTCAGACAAACAGGAAAAGTATGTGGTCCAGGCAGTCTTCAGTAGCCTTCAGTCTGTACAGTAATGTTGATCCCATGACCGTAAACTGTCTGTTAGATGAAACAACTCTGATGCTGCAGTCATAAGTTGTCTGCTCAAAGCACCCTCCTTAAGCCTCCTCACAAACATTGAAGCAAGTCCCATTATGTTAAAATAGTAATTTCATGTTGAAATCTGTGTTGATGTCTACAGAATAGGAGCTAACCAGTAAATTAAATTAGGTGACATAGGGTTATTATGTGTTCATGGTCTCAGAAAAATTGTAAGTCATTATGATCTGTTCAAATGTAATTTCAAGAAAATAAAGAAAATGTTACAATGCCCTGGAAAAAAAATCCCGGAGGGAAATTCTACAAATAATACAATAATACAACAAAACACACAGACACCTATATATCTATGTACACACACACACACACACACACACACACAAAATAAATATATATATACATATATGTATGTAGAGAGAGAGAGAGTGTGTGTGTGTGTAAAGTATATATAAAATATATATTATTAATATGTATAATATGTTATATACATCATATACACATATACATAATATGCGTGATTGCAATAAACATACAAATATGTATATTAAACTAGCTAAGGTAATAGTAAGCAATAATACGCTAAAATAATACAAGATTTCCATAAATTGGTGAGAGGATGTTCATAATGTATGAACAATAAGTTGTCACTGAAACATTAAATCATATGATCCTTTAACTGAAGACACATTCAACACATTTCTAAAAGCTAGTACTAATGCTGAACTTCAAAAAATTAAGCTGTCTGAATAAATAATGAAAATATAATAATTACTGATCACAATTTGTCATAATTTCAGGATAAAACCAGGAGCGAGAGTCGCCGTGTGGAGTCAGTCCGGGCAAGTCATTCTCAGAATGATAGGAGGTACAAGGTCTTTTCCCGCAACCATCAGTGTAGCTGTAACGCTTTGACATTTCTGGCATACCACACTGAGGGCTGTCAGTTCACCAGGACTACACTCGATAGAGTCCTGGCTCAGGGAGACGCGCTGTATGTCGGAGTCAAACAGCAGTTGATTCGCGACACCACCTTCCAGAGCAATCACCTGACAGTCGAGGAGATGCCAAAACAAGTTCTCACAGACAGACATTTGTACAATGTCAACATGCGTGACATCAGGTGTGGCTTTTTGAAAACTAAAGTATCGAGCCCTGGAAGACAGCAGTGGTGCCTTCCGCTTGTCAACCAGCTGGAGTGTTTATCAGCAGAGGTTAATCAGGCTATAATCGTCATTTCACCCGAGGTTATCGCTGTTTTCCGTGATCAGTCCGGGAGGTATGGAGTGTTTGATTCCCACTCCAGAGACTCGAGAGGATTACCCTCTCATTCCGGTAAGGCGATCGTTATGACTTTTGCGGAACTCAGTGACCTGGCTAACCACCTCCACACACTCTTTAGAGACCGTGGAGACTCTGCTAGTTATGAGTTTGTCCCGGTATCTTTTCATACTGACAGCCCCAGTGCCCCACATCCTCAACAATCCCCGGAAACCGAGGTTCAACATGAAGTGTCTGAACCTGCTCTCCCCGCATTCCAGGCAGACAGTGGGATGGCTGTCAAAATTGAGGAGGACGTTAAAGGTTCCTCAGCTGTCCCACAAGCAACAAAGCTCTCTAAATTCAACAAAGATCGGAGGCGAAAAGCCAAGAGGAGAGCATGTGAAAAAAAGAACAAGTGAAAGAAAAAATTGGGAAAAAAACTTGTGAAAGAATCAGGTATGCCAGCTGTGCCGAATTTCGCAGGAAAAAAATTCAGGCACAGACAAAGTGTATGCAAAAGAACCGTGAACAACGGCTTTTGTCTTCTAAAAAATACTATGCCAAGTTTATCATCAAAATGCGAAACCAAGTAAAACACAAATACATGACAGATTCTGCTTTTCGGAGCAAGCAAAAAAATTATGTTGTCAAGAGGTACAGCACAGATCCAGCCTTTCGGAACAGGCAAAAAAACTATGTTGTCAAGAGATACAGCACGGATCTTGCCTTTCGGAACAGGCAAAAAAACGATGTTCTTAAGAGGTACAGTACGGATCCAGCCATTCTGAACAGGCAGAAAAAATATCGTGTCAAGAGGTACAGCACGGATCCTGCCTTCCGGAACAGGGAGAAAAATTATCTTGTCCAGAGGTACAGGAAGGATCCAGAGTTCAGGCTACATCATATTCAGCGTTGTAGCCTGCTCAGAAGACGCATGTTGGCTGCCAATCCTGACATGCGTCAGAAGTTGCAGCGAGCACTGAGCATCAGGCGGAAATACCGACAGCTCGGAACCTCTCGCCAGCCAGTGCTCACTTCAGTGATGGCAGCGGCAATAGCAGCATTCCGTGAGACCATCAGCCACGGACCAACATACGTCTGTACCGTCTGCCACAGGACTATGTTTCCAAATCAAGTCAAGTCATGCAAGAGAGTTAAATACTCCACCAATGTCGACGTGGCACAGGCTTGCTTGACTGGAACATATGTGCATGTCTGTGACGCTGAGTGCTCCTCCCCTTGCTCAATGCCACCAGAGAGACTGCAGGAGTGGATCTGCCACAACTGTGACAGCCACCTCAGCCGTGGGAGGATGCCAACACATGCAGTAGCTAACAATTTAGAGTTGGCACCCACTCCCCCGGAGTTGGCCCAACTCAACGTGCTGGAGAGACAGCTCATCGCTAAAATCCTCCCGTTTGCTAAAATCATCGCCTTACCGAAAGGACAGCAGCGAGCAGTCCACGGAGCTGTCGTGTGCGTTCCATCGGAAGTGGAAAGCGTTGTCAACAGTCTTCCACGTCCCCTCCCAGAAGCACAGCTACTGCAGGTGAAATTAAAGCGTCACATTCGATTCAAAGGTTACCAGCACTTTTACACTGTCAACATGAAGAATGTGCTGGTAGCCCTGGAAAAACTCAGAGAGCAGCACTCTGAGTATTCTGATGTGACCATTGACCAAGAGGCCACGTTCCATAACCTCCTCCACGACTCAGACGACGAGTGCACGGATGATGCGCAGTGGGGAGAAGACGGCATGCTCGACGAGGAGCTGCTGGAGGCGGCTGATAGCTACACTGAGCCAGTCTTGGCCGATTTTGTGTCAGCCGCAGGAACGAGTCGGCCAGAAGACGACCAAAGACGCAATACTGACATGCCATCACCAAGCACTGAGCTGGAAAACCTGTCCAATGATGTCACGAGAGAAACCCTCTTGGAGGAGTCTGCTGACGACATAGACTCTCAGCATGACTTCATGGATGCTGCCCAGTGGGGAGAAGACATCTTGGACCAAGAGCTGCTACAAGTGTCTGACAGCTACCAGACCAATTTAGCTGCAGACACAGCCACCGTACAGCAGGAGGAGCTAAGACCTGGACTTGCTCTGGACACCTGCATGCAGCCACCAGACATTGCGCAGGAAATACTTTCCTATGGAGATGGCATTTTCAGCGTTGCCCCCGCCCAAGGCAACAAACCTGTGGGATTTTTTGCAATCCCCAAACTGGAAGCCATGGCGTTCCCTGTGCAGTTTCCCACGGGAGAGAACACGCTGGATGAAGACCGTCCCATCAAGCTTTCACCCAGCAGATACTTCAACGCCAGGCTTTTCGGGGCAGACACGCGGTTTGCCGAGGACCAGACTTACCTTTTCTTTGCGCAGTTTGTAACGGAGACAAACCTCGCGAGAGGAAGTATGTCGATACAAATGCGCAAAGGAAAGATGCGCACAAAAGACGGGCGTGCCATCAAAAACTCCATGCTCCAGGACAAAGAGGAGGTGGAGAGATTAATTCAGGCCAAAGAGGCTATGCGATTTATGCAGCCTCTGAGAGGCACACCCGCATATTGGAATAAAAGCCTGAGAGATTTGCATGCTATGCTCAGGCAACTCGGCAAACCGACGTTCTTTTTGACTTTTTCGGCAGCTGAGATGAGATGGCCTGAAATAATTGGGGTCATCAAATCTCAGCAAGGACAAACACTTGGTGACTTTTCCGAACTGGACTGGAAAGCCAAGTGTGACATTTTGCGCAGTAACCCGGTCACCGTAATGCGCATGTTTGAAAAACGCGTGGATGCCCTTATGGCAAAGTTGATCCTCTCACCAGCGCGGCCCATCGGCGAGGTGGAGGATTATTTTTACCGCGTTGAATTTCAGGCCCGCGGAAGCCCACACATTCACATGCTAGTGTGGGTCAAAGACGCCCCTGTGTATGGCGAGGACTTGGACCACACCGTATGCAGGTTCATTGACCGCCACATTTCCTGCCAGATGCCTGACCCTGAGAAGGACCCGGAGCTCCACAAAATCGTCTCGGAGGTTCAGGTACACAGCAGGAACCACACCGGCTCTTGCCGAAAGGGAAACGTGGCGTGTCGTTTTGGCTTCCCCAAGCTGCCGTTTGATATCACCTGGATCACAGAGCCCTTTGCTGCGGATGTGGAAATGGAAGATGGTCAAGACCAGGAAGAGGTGATGAAGGAACGGAGGGAGCAGATCCGTCGGCAGCAAAGGGAAGCAAAGGAAAAGCTTCGGCACCTGAGAGAGCTCCTCATGGATCCGAAGGCCTCCTTCGAGAGCTTGTCAGATCTCCTCCGTCGATGCGACTTCGAACACGACGCCTATATGAAGTGCGCCGAAAATCTGACAAGCGGGAGCGTGGTCATGCTGAAGCGGCAGCCAAACGAGTGTTGGGTTAATGCGTATAACCCAGACCTTCTCCGCGCTTGGAACGCAAACATGGACATCCAGTACGTCCTGGACGAGTACTGCTGTGCCATGTACATGATGTCGTACATCACCAAGCCGGAGCACGAGATGACCGAGTTCCTGAACTCGGTCGTGAAGACCAGCAGAGATTCTGCCTTCAACCAATGTGAGGAAATGAGAAAGATCATGCAGGCCTATGCGAAGCACAGAGAGGTCAGCGCCCAGGAGGCAGTGGCTCGTACGTGCAGCTTGCCCCTGAAAAAGTGCTCGCGGTCTGTGATTTTCCTCTCGACGGACGAGGAAGCCATGAAGATGAGTCTTCCTATGAGTCGCCTGAAGGACATGGCACCTGACTCTGAAGAGGTCTGGATGTTGGGGGTACCTGAGAAGTACCTGTTCAGACCAAAGACTCCCGAGTTTCAGGGGATGTGCTTGGCTGAGTTTGCATCAGACTACCGGGTAGTCTACGGCGAACAAGTACAGGGCCCCAGTGCCATTGCCCTTTTGTGTGACAAAGGATATATTGCCAAGAGGACAGCCGGAAAACCAGCAGTCATTCGATATGCGCGCTTCTCTGAGACCAAGGCGCCAGAGAAACATTTCAGACGACTGCTAAAGCTGTACCTCCCCCACCGATCTGACGACGAACTCAACGACGGGGGTCGCACCTCGTACGAAGAGTTCTACAAATCGCGACGCGACGTCAAGGACATTGTGGACCACAACAGGAAGCTATTCGAGGGACGAGGCACAGGCATGGATAAGGCACTCCAGAACGTCCAGTTCGGTCCGGTCCTCAACGCTTGGAACACGTTTGCACCCGAGGTTGAGGCGGAACGGCAGGAGTGTCTTGAGCTCCGTGAAAAGATCCCAGAGGAGCAGGACGAAGACGCCGTGCCCGACTTTGAAGACCTGAATGTCGGTGAACCCGTCCCCCGAATCGAGGCGCCTCGGTTAAGTCCAGACTTTGTCCGCAAGATGTTTCAGAGTCTGAACGAGACCCAGGCGTGCGTCTTCTACGCTGTGCGCCAGTGGTGCCTTCGGCGTGTGTGGGGCCAAGATCCAGAACCGTTCCACTACTTTGTCTCTGGTGGAGCTGGTTGCGGTAAGTCCCACGTCATCAAGTGCATTCATGAGGAAGCAACGAGGATTCTGCGGCAGCTCCCGAGATTCCGGGACGCAGCTGACATGTCCCAGCCCCCTGTCCTTCTGACTGCCTTCACGGGCACGGCAGCCTTTAACATCGCGGGCAAAACGTTGCACTCTGTCCTCAAGCTTCCCAGGTCCTTGGAACCGCCGTACCAGGGCCTGGGCAATGCACTTGATGAACTTCGAGCAGCTTTGTCTTCGGTGGAAATTCTCATCATCGATGAGATTTCCATGGTTTCCAAGAAGCTGTTTGCCTACGTCAACTGGCGATTCCAGCAGCTCAAAGGAAACCGAAAACCTTTTGGCGGCATTTCCGTTCTTGCAGTCGGTGACTTTTACCAGCTGCCGCCGCTGGGCAGGGCCAAGCCGCTCTGTGTCTACGAGGAGACAGAGTTCGATCTCTGGAGAGAGCGCTTCACCATGGTCAACCTCACGGAGATCATGCGCCAGAAGGATGACCGAGCGTTCGCCGAACTCCTCAATCGACTGCGTGTCAAGCGCAAGCAAGATCCTCTGTGCGCTGCGGACAGAGGCTTGCTCATGAGAGCCGTCTCTGACGGCAAAGATTGCCCGCCAGGAACGCTACACGTCTTTGCCACCAACAAGCAGGTAGATGGTCACAACGCAGCCACCGTGGCCTCCCTGCTTAAAGGGGACGTCAAAATAGCGGCCGAGGACTACAGGAAGGATGTCGCTACCGGCAGGAAGGTGCCTGTGCCCAACATCAAAGGCACCAAGAGAGATTTGCCTGACAGCATAATGGCAGCTGAAGGAGCAAGAGTTATGCTGATCAGGAATCTCAACGTGGAGGATGGCCTTGTCAATGGAACCTTTGGGACCATCTCCACCATTCTGCCTGAGAGACGTGACCCCAAAGTCGTGAGGTTCCTTGGACTTAAGCTGGACAATTCCACAGCAGGACAGACTCTCCGCAAGAAGCTTCTGGGCCCCTCGGACGACTTGGTGTACGTCGAGAGATCCGAGGAGAGCATCGGTCGCAAGGGCGGAGTCGTGAGACGTCAGTTCCCCGTCAAGCTGGCCTTTGCGTGTACAGCCCACAAAGTTCAGGGAATGACGGTGACGTCGGCTGTCGTGAGCCTGAAACGCATGTTTCAGCCAGGCATGGCATATGTGGCGCTTAGTCGCACCACTTCTCTTCAAGGTCTCACCATCACCGACTTTGATGAGACAAAGATCTATGCTGACCCTGCCATTACGACAGCTTTCGAAGACATGCGCAGCGCGAGTTTCCAGAGTGTTACTCCGCTGTTGCACCACTTGAACCGGACGGAGCGACCAGATGCAGAGGTGACAATCGTACATCATAACACCCAAGGGCTTCCATCTCACATGGTGGACCTGAAGTTGCATCACGAACTCAGGTTGGCAGATGTGCTTTGTCTCACCGAGACACATCTGTCAGGGTCCTCTGTATCCTCGTCCTTTGATCTGGAGGGATACACTGTGTTTCACCGCAGCAGACAGGCGTCTTACACCACGTGCAGGGACATGGCGGCAAAGTCCGGGGGTGGTGTTGCCGTGTACTGCAGGACCGCTCTGATGGCGGAGGTGCCGAGCTGCATGGTACGTGTCACAGATCTGGAATGTCTGGTCGTGAAGGTTGAGGTCCCAGTCAAAGTGCTAATAGCTACTGTGTATAGACCCCCAGATTTTGGTTTGCAAAAGTTTCTGCCAAACCTCAACGCTCTCTTGGACACATTGGAACTGATGGATCACCAGCCCATTGTTGTTTGTGGTGACTTCAATGAAGACCTCCTTTCCAGAGGCAAAAAAAGCATAAGAGATGCACTTCTGTCCAGGGGCTACAACCAATTGATCACAGAGTCTACCACAGACAAGAACACTGTGATTGATCACATTTACATTTCCCAACCTGAGAAATGTGTTCAGTCAGGTGTTCTCCAAACATATTATAGCTATCACAGCCCGGTCTATTGCATTTTGACTGGCTAAAGCCTCACCAGCCAACACTGATTTCATGATGGTCGTACTTTTGTCCCATCTCCAGTTACATTTTCGAAATAATTTTTTCTTGGTTCAAGGTCTTGGCTGGAAATCTATTCTGTTCAGTCCCATTTTACAGTTGTGTCACACATTTTTCATGTGACTCAGTGTTGTGGCACATTGTGCTGCTGTTGTTTTTTCTTGGTATGTTTTGTTCTGTTTTTGAGTTCCAGGTCTGAGGGGGTCCAGAAGGTGCAGTGGCGAGATCGGACGTCCTCCCAGAAGTCCCCTCCTCTCGGACGCCCAGTCCTTTTGGAAATCCTCAACAGCCTCCCCATAGGCATGTCTCAGGTAGGAGCAAGTGTTCAGTAGATTTTTTTCTAATTGTGCACATCAATTTACTTAATTCAAGAAAAATGTCAAACTAATTTATATTAATTTGCCACTCTTGATTCTTCACCTTTTAGAATTTGGACTTGGCTTCCTGTAGTCGAGGGAGCGGGGTGTGTAGTGTGCAGTGTCGGCCGACGGCCTGTATAGGTCCGGTAACGGCTGTAGCTCCACATCTGCTTCCACCGCTACGACGGGACATGCCTCAGGTAAAAACCGCAATACAGATTTGCACTTGTTTCACATTTTAATTTTCCCAGTTAATTTTGATCTTTTAACACCCACAGACAACACAGAAGACCACCAGAAGGCTGGAGAAAATGGGACTTCAAATGAATGTTATAAATAAATGTTAAAATAAAAATGTATACATATATGAAAATATTTCAAGTCTGAAGTGTCTTCTTTGGTTCCTATAATAGTACTACATGTACAGTATTTTGTATTGTATTGTATTGTTATATCGGTCTTTCTCTCTATGTATATGGGTCATTCCAGAATTGGAGGACAATTTAGGCATCCTAACCTTGAAAAATCTACCCTTTATTTTATATTTTTTCTGTCATGTATTTAAGAAAACCAGGTAGGAAGCCATCAAATAATGTGATTCGGCCAGCTCAAGCCTTAAAGTTACACTTTTTATGAAATGTTTTATTTGATGTGTGCCATGCATAGTGCAACCCTGTTATGAATACTCAGGAACCTGAAAAAGTATATTTTTTATTCAAAAATGTTTAATAAATCCTTTACCATTAAGTAAAGAAGGCCACTTGCACATTGGATAATCATTTAATTTCAGTTAAGACTTGACCTCTATTAATTTAAACAACTTTTGCACTCTGGCATGCCCAACTTTTCAATATTTGCATGTTTTTTTTGTATTTAATTGCAAATATTTGCTCAAATCTATTACAAATTAAATCATTCAAACCACTAAAAGGACAATAGGTCAAACCCTCATGAGTTTGGGAAAATCATTTAAGATTATTTTAATAAAAATTATTTGGTAACGGTTGAAATTAGAGTAACAGGGTTGAATAGATGCATTATTTCTTATTATAGATCACAACATAAAGCTGACAAACAAATACTCAGGACCACAGGAATGTTGTGTAATAACATCTTATGCTGTGTATTAACCTGCAATGCCTATCATTCAATTTCCTATATATTTCAAATATTAGGTTTTGCTGTTTTCTCTTTCATATAGGTGTAACTATAACAAGCTGGAATGTATGATATGAACATATTTTCAATAAAGGATCAGTGAGTAGGAATGATACATCAACATGTCACTAAGACCACAACTGGATCTGATCAAATATTCAATAGTCAAACATGAAAAACAGACAACTATGAAAATGAATGAGGATGTCAAAAGTAGTCATGAACTGATCAATGTCATAGAAAGCTGATGTCCAAGGTTTAAATTTCGTGGCTGGCCAGAGCATCCCACACCTCTCTTGCAATGGCCATATGATGTGAGGTAACATTCTCTGGAGGAGGAATGAGGGACAGCACATCCTCAAAGGGATACCAATGAAGATCATCCCTCAATGGCCAGAAGAAATTATTTTCCCCCACTCTGTGCATACATTTCACCTGGCAGTGGTTTTGATACCTGGTAGTAATAAAAGAAAAAAATAGTGATTTATATTCCAGACAATATAGTAAAACTTTTAAGACAAGTAAATTATGCTAATTGGTTGTCGCAACCCTGTTACTCTAATTACATTATTAATTAAGCTGATCATTTGAATCAGGTGTGTTGGAAGAGGGAAACATCTAAAACATAGAGGATAGTGACCCTCCAGGAACTGAGTTTGACACCCCTGGGTTACAGTAACTCCAATCCAAATTTTGACCAGGTGAGATCTTCCCGTCTCCTCCTTTCAAAATAACAGCACAGCACAATTTCAAAGTAAAAGCCTGCGACAGACAGGAAAACGCCAGTTAAATCTCTCAGCTTCACACATCCTTTAGAGTGACTCCAATCCAAATTTTGACCAGGTGAGATCTTCCTGTCTCTGCCTTTCAAAATAAAAGCACAGCACAATTTCAAAATAAAAGCCTGCGACAGACCGGAAAACGTTGAAATATGCCTCTCCGGACATGCACCCATCCCGAGCCCCTCCCACGATTTCCGCACCAGCGGGAATTGTCTAGTCTTTTATTCTTCACGTTTCCGCCGTTTTTCGGTCGCTAACTAGTCCTAGGGCTTTGAGAAAACCAAAACAAATTATATATCAAAACGTGCGGCTTCATCGGGAATAGTGTGCTATGACTTTTCTAAGACATTCGTCATTTTTTCGCAGAATTATTCGCAAAAAACTGCGAAAAAAGTCCCATAGAAAATGAATGGGGAGTGAAAAAAATCGGCTCAAAAAATCCACTTTTTTCCCAACGCCACTGCTTCGCCATACGTTCACCTAGAAACTTCATTTAACCATCAAAACGCAGTGATTTTTCTTGTCTCCGCAGGAATGTATTTTATGTCAGGCTGAGATTTACAGTTTTTGATCAGTGAGTCCTCAAAAAAGTGAAAATTCTCAAAATCTGCTCTGGTTAGAGTGCGGCATGTCAGTTGGTAGAGTGGAGGAGAGGTGAAAAATTCGCCTGAAAATTTCACGATCGCATCGCCCTCACGACCAAACTATAAATGTTAGGGGAATGAAATTTGGTCAGATTGTAAACAATTTTCCTGGGATTCAAATGAATCCAAGTTTGAAGACCTAGCTCTTTCTGAAGTGAAATGGCAGGCAGCAGTTTAGACCAAAGTCGCACCGTTCTCTCCATAAGAACCAATGTAAACTGAATCATCTGCCTCATGGAGGGACAGTGTTTTTTAAATCGCTGTAACTCGGTCATTTCTCACAATATTTGGAAAATAATTACATTTATGGAAAGCCACAGCCTTCCTCTCGCTCACGGTCATTTTAGTTTTCAGCTACCATTAACGGTTAGCCCACAGTTAGCGCCAGAACGAGACGTTGCGCGCTGCTGCTGAGAAGCACTTTTCTGCTGTCTGTGGCAGGCACCGTTGCTATGGGGCCCATAGCAACCGCCCTTACACACGCGCAGGCATGGTCGCACGCACACACACAGACTCATTGGAGTGCCACACCCACCTCCACACCCAATACCTCCACAGGAGCTGCATTTCAGCCTGAAAATCAGTTCAACCTCTCAGCTTCACACAGCCTTGAGAGCAGGGGTGTCAAACTCAGTTCCAACACACCTGATTCAAATGATCAGGCTCGTTATCAGGCTTCTGCTGAGCTTGATGATGAGGTGATCATTTGAATCAGGTGTGTTGGAAAAGGGAAACATCTAGAACATAGAGGATAGTGGACCTCCAGGAACTGAGTTTGACACACCTGCTTTAGAGTAACTCCAATCCAAATGTTGACCAGGTGAGATCGTCCTGTCTTTGCCTTTCAAAATAAAAGCACAGCACAATTTCAAAATAAAAGCCTGCGACGGACTGGAAACGCCAGTTAAACCTCTCAGCTTCACACAGCCTTTAGAGCAGGGGTGTCAAACTCAGTTCCAACACACCTGATTCAAATGATCAGGCTCGTTATCAGGCTTCTGCTGAGCTTAATGATAGCTAATCATTTGAATCAGGTGTGTTGTAAGAAGGAAACATCTGGAACACAGAGGATAGTGGACCTCCAGGAACTGAGTTTCACACCCCTGCTTTACAGTAACTCCAATCCAAGGTCAGATCTTCCGGTCGTTGCCTTTCAAAATAAAAGCACAGCACGATTTCAAAATAAAAGCCTGCGACAGACTGGAAACGCCAGTTAAACCTCTCAGCTTCACACAGCCTTTACAGTAACTCCAATCCAAATTTTGACCAGGTGTGATCTTCCTGTCACTGCCTTTCAAAATAAGAGCACAGCACAATTTCAAAATAAAAGCCTGCGACAGACCGGAAAACGCCAGTTAAACCTCTCAGATTCACACAGCCTTTACTCCAATCTAAATTTTGACCAGGTGAGATCTTCCTGTCTTTGCCTTTCAAAGTAAAAGCACAGCACAATTTCAAAATAAAAGCTTGCGACAGACTGGAAAACGCCAGTTAAACCTCTCAGCTTCACACAGCCTTTAGAATAAATACGCCTTTCCAGACATGCACACATCCCGAGCCCCTCCCACGATTTCCGCGAGCGGGAATTGTCTAGTTAGGGGCTCGGGCTTCGACACGAGCCACTCTCCTCTCCATTGCAAAGCAATGGGAGGAGAGTGGCTCGTGGCGAAGCCACGAGCCACTATTGTTCTCCTGTGGCGTTTATTATATTTTTTCTTCACGTTTCCGCCGTTTTTCGATTCGCTTCTCGTCCTAGGGCTTTGAGAAAACCAAAGCAAATTATATATCAAAACGTGCGGCTTCATCGGGAATAGTGTGCTATGACTTTTCTAAGACATTCGTCATTTTATCGCAGAATTATTCGCAAAAAACTGCGAAAAAAGTCCCATAGAAAATGAATGGGGAGTGAAAAAAATCGGCTGAAAAAATCCACTTTTTTCCAAACGCCACTGCTTCGCCATACGTTCACCTAGAAACTTCATTTAACCATCAAAACGCAGTGATTTTTCTTGTCTCCGCAGGAATGTATTTTATGTCAGGCTGAGATTTACAGTTTTTCGATCAGTGAGTCCTCAAAAAAGTGAAAATTCTCAAAATCTGCTCTGTTAGAGTGCGGCATGTCAGTTGGTAGAGTGGAGGAGAGGTGAAAAATCCGCCTGAAAATTTCACGATCGCATCGCCCTCACGACCAAACGATAAATGTTAGGGGAATGAAATTTGGTCAGATTGTAACAATTTTCCTGGGATTCAAATGAATCCAAGTTTGAAGACCTAGCTCTTTCTGAAGTGAAATGGCAGGCAGCAGTTTAGACCAAAGTCGCACCGTTCTCCCCATTAGAACCAATGTAAACTGAATCATCTGCCTCATGGAGGGACAGTGTTTTTTAAATCGCTGTAACTCGGTCATTTCTCACAATATTTGGAAAATAATTACATTTATGGAAAGCCACAGCCTTCCTCTCGCTCACGGTCATTTCGGTTTTCAGCTAGCATTCACGGTTAGCCCACAATTAGCGCCAGAACGAGACGTTGCGCGCTGCTGCTGAGAAGCACTTTTCTGCTGTCTGTGGCAGGCACCGTTGCTATGGGGCCCATAGCAACCGCCCTTACACACGCGCAGGCATGGTCGCACGCACACACACAGACTCATTGGAGTGCCACACCCACCTTCACACCCAATACCTCCACAGGAGCTGCATTTGAGCCTGAAAATCAGTTCAACCTCTCAGCTTCACACAGCCATTTTGGCAGGGGTGTCAAACTCAGTTCCAACACACCTGATTCAAATGATCAGGCTCGTTATCAGGCTTCTGCTGTGCTTGATGATGAGCTGATTATTTGAATCAGGTGTGTTGGAAGAGGGAAACATATAAAACATAGAGGATAGTGGACCTCCAGGAACAGAGTTTGACACCCCTGCTTTAGAGTAACTCCAATCCAAATTTTGACCAGGTCAGATGTTCTGTCTCTGCCGTTCAAAATAAAAGCAGGACAAATTTCTAAATAAAAGCCTGCGACGGAATGGAAACGCCAGTGAAACCTCTCAGCTTCACTCAGCCTTTTGAGTAATTCCAATCCAAATATTGACCAGGTGAGATCTTCCTGTCTTTGCCTTTTAAAATAAAAGCACAGCACAATTTCAAAATAAAAGCCTGCAACAGACCAAAAAATGCCAGTTAAAACTCTCAGCTTCACACAGCCTTTAGAGTAACTCCAATCCAAATTTTGACCAGGTGAGATCTTCCCGTCTTTGCCTTTCAAAATAAAAGCACAGCAAAATTTCAAAATAAAAGCCTGTGAAAGACTGGAAATGTCAGTTAAACCTCTCAGCTTCACACAGCTTTTACAGTAACTCCAATCCAAATTTTGAGCAGGTGAGATCTTCCTGTCTCTGCCTTTCAAAATTACTTTACAGCACAATTTGCCAGTTAAACCTCTCAGCTTCACACAGCCTTTAGAGTAACTCCAATTAATATGTTGACCAGGTGAGATCTTCTTGTCTCTGCCTTTCAAAATAAAAGCACAGCACCATTTCAAAATAAAAGCCTGTGACGGACCAAAAAATACCCCTCTCCTGCCCAGCTCCGGACATGCACCCATCCCGAGCCCCTCCCACGATTTCCGCGAGCGGGAATTGTCTAGTTAGGGGCTCGGGCTTCGACACGAGCCACTCTCCTCTCCATTGCAAAGCAATGGGAGGAGAGTGGCTCGTGGCGAAGCCACGAGCCACTATTGTTCTCCTGTTGCGTTTATTATTCCGTTTTATTTTTCACGTTTCCGCCGTTTTTCGGTCGCTAACTAGTCCTAGGGCTTTGAGAAAACCAAAATAAATTATATATCAAAACGTGCGGCTTCATCGGGAATAGTGTGCTATGACTTTTCTAAGACATTCGTCATTTTTTCGCAGAATTATTCGCAAAAAACTGCGAAAAAAGTCCCATAGAAAATGAATGGGGAGTGAAAAAAATCGGCTTAAAAAATCCACTTTTTTCCCAACGCCACTGCTTCGCCATACGTTCACCTAGAAACTTCATTTAACCATCAAAACGTAGTGACTTTTCTTGTCTCCGCAGGAATGTATTTTATGTCAGGCTGAGATTTACAGTTTTTGATCAGTGAGTCCTCAAAAAAGTGAAAATTCTCAAAATCTGCTCTGGTTAGAGTGCGGCATGTCAGTTGGTAGAGTGGAGGAGAGGAGAGAAATCCGCCTGAAAATTTCCCGATCGCATCGCCCTCACGACCAAACGATAAAAGTTAGGGGAATGAAATTTGGTCAGATTGTAGACAATTTTCCTGGGATTCAAATGAATCCAAGTTTGAAGACCTAGCTCTTTCTGAAGTGAAATGGCAGGCAGCAGTTTAGACCAAAGTTGCACCGTTCTCTCCATAAGAACCAATGTAAACTGAATCATCTGCCTCATGGAGGGACAGTGTTTTTTAAATCGCTGTAACTCGGTCATTTCTCACAATATTTGGAAAATAATTACATTTATGGAAAGCCACGGCCTTCCTCTCGCTCACGGTCATTTTGGTTTTCAGCTAGCATTAACGGTTAGCCCACAATTAGCGCCAGAACGAGACGTTGCGCGCTGCTGCTGAGAAGCACTTTTCTGCTGTCTGTGGCAGGCACCATTGCTATGGGGGCCCATAGCAACCGCTCTTACACACGCGCAGGCATGGTCGCACGCACACACACAGACTCATTGGTGTGCCACACCCACCTTCACACCCAATACCTCCACAGGAGCTGCATTTCAGCCTGTAAATCAGATCTACCTCTCAGCTTCACACAGCCATTTTTGCAGGGGTGTCAAACTCAGTTCCAACACACCTGATTCAAATGATCAGGCTCGTTATCAGGCTTCTGCTGAGCTTAATGATAAGCTGATTATTTGAATCAGGTGTGTTGGAAGAGGTAAACCTCTAAAACACAGAGGATAGTGGACCTCCAGGAACTGAGTTTGACACCCCTGGTTTGGGGTAACTCCAATCCAAATGTTGACCAGGTGAGATCTTCCTGTCTTTGCCTTTCAAAATAAAAGCAGAGCACAATTTCAAAATAAAAGCCTGCGACAGACTGGAAATGCCAGTTAAACCTCTCAGCTTCACACAGCCTTTATAGTAACTGCAATCCAAATTTTGACTAGGTGAGATCTTCCTGTCTCTGCCTTTCAAAATTACTTTAAAGCACAATTTGCCAGTTAAACCTCTCAGCTTCACACAGCCTTTAGAGGAACTCCAATTCAACTTTTGACCAGGTGAGATCTTCTTGTCTCTGCCTTTCAAAATAAAAGCACAGCACAATTTCAAAATAAAAGCCTGAGATGGGCCTGAAAACACCAGTTCAACCTCTCAGCTTCACACAGCCTTTACAATAACTCCAATCCAAATTTTGACCAGGTGAGATCTTCCTGTCTCTACCTTTCAAAATAAAAGCACAGCACAATTTGCCAGTTAAACCTCTCAGCTTCACACAGCCTTTACAGTAACTCCAATCCAAATGTTGATTCAAATGATCAGGCTCGTTATCAGGCTTCTGCTGTGCTTGATGATGAGCTGATTATTTGAATCAGGTGTGTTGGAAGAGGGAAACATCTAAAACATAGAGGATAGTGGACCTCCAGGAAAAAAGTTTGACACCCATGCTTTAGAGTAACTCCAATCCAAATGTTGACCAGGTGAGATCTTCCTGTCTTTGCCTTTCAAAATAAAAGCACAGCACAATTTCAAAATAAAAGCCTGCGATGTTCCTGAAAACACCAGTTCAACCTCTCAGCTTCACACAGCCTTTACAATAACTCCAATCCAAATTTTGACCAGGTGAGGTCTTCCTGTCTCTGCCTTTCAAAATAAAAGCACAGCACAATTTCAAAATAAAAGCCTGCGACAGACTGGAAATTCCAGTTAAACATCTCAGCTTCACACAGCCTTTAGAGTAACTCCAATCCAAATTTTGACCAGGTGAGATCTTCCTGTCTCTTCCTTTCAAAATAAAAGCACAGCACAATTTCAAAATAAAAGCCTGTGACGGACCAAAAAATAACCCTCTCCTGCCCAGCTCCGGACATGCACACATCCCGAGCCCCTCCCACGATTTCCGCGTGCGGGAATTGTCTAGTTAGGGGCTCGGGCTTCGACACGAGCCACTCTCCTCTCCATTGCAAAGCAATGGGAGGAGAGTGGCTCGTGGCGAAGCCACGAGCCACTATTGTTCTCCTGCTGCGTTTATCTTTTCTTTTTCTTCACGTTTCCGCCGTTTTTCGGTCGCTAACTAGTCCTAGGGCTTTGAGAAAACCAAAATAAATTATATATCAAAACGTGCGGCTTCATCGGGAATAGTGTGCTATGACTTTTCTAAGAAGTTCGTCATTTTTTCGCAGAATTATTCGCAAAAAACTGCGAGAAAAGTCCCATTGAAAATGAATGGGGAGTGAAAAAAATCGGCTCAAAAAATCCACTTTTTTCCAAACGCCACTGCGTCGCCATACGTTCACCTAGAAACTTCATTTAACCATCAAAACGCAGTGATTTTTCTTGTCTCCGCAGGAATGTAGTTTATGTCAGGCTGAGATTTACAGTTTTTGATCAGTGAGTCCTCAAAAAAGTGAAAATTCTCAAAATTTGCTCTGGTTAGAGTGCGGCATGTCAGTTGGTAGAGTGGAGGAGAGGAGAGAAATCCGCCTGAAAATTTCCCGATCGCATCGCCCTCACGACCAAACCATAAAAGTTAGGGGAATGAAATTTGGTCAGATTGTAGACAATTTTCCTGGGATTCAAATGAATCCAAGTTTGAAGACCTATCTCTTTCTGAAGGGAAATGGCAGGCAGCAGTTTAGACCAAAGTCGCACCGTTCTCCCCATTAGAACCAATGTAAACTGAATCATCTGGCTCATGGAGGAACAGTGTTTTTTAAATCGCTGTAACTCGGTCATTTCTCACAATATTTGGAAAATAATCATATGTATGAATAGCCACAGCCTTCCTCTCGCTCACGGTCATTTTAGTTTTCAGCTAGCATTCACGGTTAGCCCACACTTAGCGCCAGAACGAGACGTTGCACGCTGCTGCTGAGAAGCACTTTTCTGCTGTCTGTGGCAGGCACCGTTGCTATGGGGCCCATAGCAACCGCCCTTACACACGCGCAGGCATGGTCCCACGCACACACACAGACTCATTGGTGTGCCACACCCACCTTCACACCCAATACCTCCACAGGAGCTGCATTTCAGCCTGAAAATCAGTTAAACCTCTCAGCTTCACACAGCCTTTCGAGCAGGGGTGTCAAACTCAGTTCCAACACACCTGATTCAAATGATCAGTCTCGTTATCAGGCTTCTGCTGAGCTTAATGATAGCTAATCATTTGAATCAGGTGTGTTATAAGAAGGAAACATGTACAACACAGAGGATAGTGGACCTCCAGGAACTGAATTAGACACCCCTGCTATAGAGTAACTCCAATCCAAATATTGACCAGGTCAGATCTTCCTTTCTCTGTCTTTCAAAATAAACGCACAGCACACTTTGAAAATAAAAGCCTTCCACACACCGGAAAACACCAGTTGAACCCCTCAGCTTCACACAGCCGTTACAGTAACTCCAATCCAAATGTTGACCAGGTGAGATCTTCCTGTCTTTGCCTTTCAAAATAAAAGCACAGCAAAATTTCAAAATAAAAGCCTGTGAAAGACTGGAAATGCCAGTTAAACCTCTCAGCTTCACACAGCCTTTACAGTAACTCCAATCCAAATTTTGACCAGGTGAGATCTTCCTGTCTCTGCCTTTCAAAATAAAAGCACAGCACAAATTCTAAATAAAAGCCTGTGAAAGACTGGAAATGCCAGTTAAACCTCTCAGCTTCACACAGCCTTTACAGTAACTCCAATCCAAATTTTGACCAGGTGACATCTTCCTGTCTCTGCCTTTCAAAATAAAAGCACAGCACAATTTCAAAATAAAAGCCTGTGACGGACCAAAAAATAACCCTCTCCTGCCCAGCTCCGGACATGCACACATCCCGAGCCCCTCCCACGATTTCCGCGTGCGGGAATTGTCTAGTTAGGGGCTCGGGCTTCGACACGAGCCACTCTCCTCTCCATTGCAAAGCAATGGGAGGAGAGTGGCTCGTGGCGAAGCCACGAGCCACTATTGTTCTCCTGCTGCGTTTATTATTATATTTTCTTCACGTTTCCGCCATTTTTCGGTCGCTAACTCGTCCTAGGGCTTTGAGAAAATCAAAACAAATTATATATCAAAACGTGCGGCTTCATCGGGAATCCCGGGCTATGACTTTTCTAAGAAATTCGTCATTTTTTCGCAGAATTATTCGCAAAAAACTGCGACAAAAGTCCCATAGGAAATGAATGGGGAGTGAAAAAAATCGGCTCAAAAAATCAACTTTTTTCCAAACGCCACTGCTTCGCCATACGGTCACCTAGAAACTTCATTTAACCATCAAAACGCAGTGATTTTTCTTGTCTTCGCAGGAATGTATTTTATGTGAGGCTGAGATTTACAGTTTTTCATCAGTGAGTCCTCAAAAAAGTGAAAATTCTCAAAATCTGCTCTGGTTAGAGTGCGGCATGTCAGTTGGTAGAGTGGAGGAGAGGTGAAAAATTCGCCTGAAAATTTCCCGATCGCATCGCCCTCACGACCAAACCATAAGAGATAGGACAATGAAATTTGGTCAGATTGTAAACAATTTTCCTGAGATTCAAATGAATCCAAGTTTGAAGATCTCGCTCTTTCTGAAGTGAAATGGCAGGCAGCAGTTTACACCAAAGTCGCACCGGTCTCTCCATAAGAACCAATGTAAACTGAATCATCTGCCTCATGGAGGGACAGTGTTTTTTAAATCGCTGTAACTCGGTCATTTCTCACAATATTTGAAAAATAATTACATTTATGGAAAGCCACAGCCTTCCTCTCGCTCACGGTCATTTTAGTTTTCAGCTAGCATTCACGGTTAGCCCACAGTTAGCGCCAGAACGAGACGTTGCGCGCTGCTTCTGAAAAGCACTTTTTTGCTGTCTGTGGCAGGCACCGTTGCTATGGGGCCCATAGCAACCGCCCTTACACACGCGCAGGCATGCTCCCACGCACACACACAGACTCATTGGTGTGCCACACCCACCTTCACACCCAATACCTCCACAGGAGCTGCATTTCAGCCTGAAAATCAGTTCAACCTCTCAGCTTCACACAGCCTTTAGAGCAGGGGTGTCAAACTCAGTTATAACACACCTGATTCAAATGATCAGGCTCGTTATCAGGCTTCTGCTGAGCTTAATGATGGCTAATCATTTGAATCAGGTGTGTTGTAAGAAGGAAACATCTAGAACATAGAGGCTAGTGGACCTCCAGGAACTGAGTGAGACACCCCTGCTTTAGAGTAACTCCAATCCAAATGTTGACCAGGTGAGATCTTCCTGTCTTTCCCTTTCAAAATAAAAGCACAGCACAATTTTAAAATAAAAGCCTGTGACGGACTGGAAACGCCAGTTAAACCTCTCAGCTTCACACAGCCTTTACAATAACTCCAGTCCAAATTTTGACCAGGTGAGATCTTCCCATCTCTGCCTTTCAAAATAAAAGCACAGCACAATTTTAAAATGAAAGCCTGTGACGGACTGGAAACGCCAGTTAAACCTCTCAGCTTCACTCAGCCTTTAGAGTAACTCCAATCCTCTATGTTTTAGATGTTTCCCTGTTCCAAATCACCTGATTCAAATGATCAGGCTTGTTATAATGCTTCTGCAGAGCTTCATGATAAGCTGATCATTTGAATCAGGTGTGGTGGAAGAGGTAAACATCTAAAACACAGAGGATAGTGGACCTCCAGGAACTGAGTTTGACACCCCTGGTTTGGGGTAACTCCAATCCAAATTTTGACAGGGTGAAATCTACCTGTCTTTGCCTTTCAAAATAAAAGCAGAGCACAATTTCAAAATAAAAGCCTGCGACACACTGGAAATGTCAGTTAAACCTCTCAGCTTCACACAGCCTTTATAGTAACTCCAATCCAAATTTTGACCAGGTGAGATCTTCCTGTCTCTGCCTTTCAAAATTACTTTAAAGCACAATTTGCCAGTTAAACCTCTCAGCTTCACACAGCCTTTAGAGTAACTCCATTCGAAATTTTGACCAGGTGAGATCTTCTTGTCTCTGCCTTTCAAAATAAAAGCACAGCACAATTTCAAAATAAAAGCCTGTGATGGGCCTGAAAGAGCCAGTTAAACCTCTCAGCTTCACACAGCCTTTACAATAACTCCAATCCAAATTTTGACCAGGTGACATCTTCCTGTCTCTGCCTTTCAAAATAAAAGCACAGCACAATTTCTAAATAAAAGCCTGCGACAGACTGGAAACGCCAGTTAAACATCTCAGCTTCACACAGCTTTTACAGTAACTTCAATCCAAATTTTGACCAGGTGAGATCTTCCTTTCTCTGCCTTTCAAAATAAAAGCACAGCACGATTTCAAAATAAAAGCCAGTGACGGACCGGAAAATGTCACCAAAACCTCTCAGCTTCACACAGCCGTTAGAATAAACACGCCTCTCCGGACATGCACACATCCCGAGCCCCTCCCACGATTTCCGCACCAGCGGGAATTGTCTAGTTAGGGGCTCGGGCTTCGACACGAGCCACTCTCCTCTCCATTGCAAAGCAATGGGAGGAGAGTGGCTCGTGGCGAAGCCACGAGCCACTATTGTTCTCCTGTGGCGTTTATTATTCTCTTTTATCTTTTATTCTTCACGTTTCCGCCGTTTTTCGGTCGCTAACTCGTCCTAGGCCTTTGAGAAAACCAAAGCAAATTATATATCAAAACGTGCGGCTTCTTCGGGAGTCGCGGGCTATGACTTTTCTAAGAAATTCGTCATTTTTTCGCAGAATTATTCGCAAAAAACTGTGAAAAAAGTGCCATAGAAATGAATGGGGACTGAAAAAAATCGGCTTGAAAAATCCACTGTTTTCCAAACGCCACTCCTTCGCCATACATTCACCTAGAAACTTCATTTAACCATCAAAACGCAGTGATTTTTCTCTTCTCCGCAGGAATGTATTTTATGTCAGGCTGAGATTTACAGTTTTTGATCAGTGAGTCCTCAAAAAAGTGAAAATTCCCAAAATCTGCTCTGTTTAGAGTGCGGCATGTCAGTTGGTAGAGTGGAGGAGAGGTGAAAAATTCGCCTGAAAATTTCAGGAACGAATCGCCGTCACGACCAAACGATAAATGTTAGGGGAATGAAATTTGGTCAGATTGTAGACAATTTTCCTGGGATTCAAATGAATCCAAGTTTGAAGACCTAGCTCTTTCTGAAGGGAAATGGCAGGCAGCAGTTTAGACCAAAGTCGCACCGTTCTCCCCATTAGAACCAATGTAAACTGAATCATCTGGCTCATGGAGGGACAGTGTTTTTTAAATCGCTGTAACTCGGTCATTTCTCACAATATTTGGAAAATAATCATATGTATGAATAGCCACAGCCTTCCTCTCGCTCACGGTCATTTTAGTTTTCAGCTAGCATTCACGGTTAGCCCACAATTAGCGCCAGAACGGGAGGTTGCACGCTGCTGCTGAGAAGCACTTTTCTGCTGTCTGTGGCAGGCACCGTTGCTATGGGGCCCATAGCAACCGCCCTTACACACGCGCAGGCATGCTCCCACGCACACACACAGACTCATTGGTGTGCCACACCCACCTTCACACCCAATACCTCCACAGGAGCTGCATTTCAGCCTGAAAATCAGTTCAACCTCTCAGCTTCACACAGCCTTTAGAGCAGGGGTGTCAAACTCAGTTCCAACACACCTGATTCCAATGATCAGGCTCGTTATCAGGCTTCTGCTGAGCTTCATGATAGCTAATCATTTGAATCAGGTGTGTTGTAAGAAGGAAACATCAAAAACATAGAGGATCGTGGTCCTCCAGGAACTGAATTTGACACCTCTGCTTGAGAGTAATTCCAATCCAAATTTTGACCAGGTGAGATCTTCCTTTCTCGGCCTTTCAAAATAAAAGCACAGCACAATTTCAAAATAAAAGCCTGCGACAGACGGAAAACGCCAGTTAAACCTCTCAGCTTCACACAGCCTTTACTCTAATCCAATTTTTGACCAGGTGAGATCTTCCTGTCTCTGCCTTTCAAACGAAAAGCACAGCAAAATTTCCAAATAAAAGCCTATGACAGACTGGAAAGCGCCAGTTAAACCTCTCAGCTTCACACAGCCTTTACAGTAACTCCAATCCAAATTTTGACCACGTGAGATCTTCCTGTCATTGTCTTTGAAAATAAAAGCACAGCACAATTTCAAAATAAAAGCCTGCGACAGGCTGGCAATGCCAGTTCAACCTCTCAGCTTCACACAGCCTTTAGAGTGACTCCAATCCAAATTTTGACCAGGTGAGATCTTCCTGTCTCTGCCTTTCAAAATTACTTTAAAGCACAATTTGCCAGTTAAACCTCTCAGCTTCACACAGCCTTTAGAGTAACTCCAATCGAAATTTTGACCAGGTCAGATCTTCCTGTCTCTGCCTTTCAAAATTACTTTAATGCACAATTTGCCAGTTAAACCTCTCAGCTTCACACAGCCTTTAGAGTAACTCCAATCGAAATTTTGACCAGGTGAGAACTTCTTGTCTCTGCATTTCAAAATAAAAGCACAGCACAATTTCAAAATAAAAGCCTGCGACGGACTGGAAACGCCACTTAAACCTCTCAGCTTCACACAGCCTTTTGAGTAATTCCAATTCAAATTTTGACCAGGTGAGATCTTCCTGTCTCTGCCTTTCAAAATAAAAGCACAGCACAATTTCAAAATAAAAGCCTGCAACAGACCAAAAAATGCCAGTTAAACCTCTCAGCTTCACATAGCCTTTAGAGTAACTCCAATTCAAATTTTGACCAGGTCAGATCTTCCTGTCTCTGCCTTTCAAAATAAAAGCACAGCACAATTTCAAAATAAAAGCCTGCAACAGACCAAAAAATGCCAGTTAAACCTCTCAGCTTCACATAGCCTTTAGAGTAACTCCAATTCAAATTTTGACCAGGTCAGATCTTCCTGTCTCTGCCTTTCAAAATAAAAGCACAGCACAATTTGCCAGTTAAACCTCTCAGCTTAACACAGCCTTTACAGTAACTCCAATCCAAATTTTGACCAGGTGAGATCTTCCTGTCTCTGCCTTTCAAAATAAAAGCACAGCACAATTTGCCAGTTAAACCTCTCACCTTCACACAGCCTTTTGAGTAACTCCAATTCAAATTTTGACCTGGTGAGATCCGGACATGCACACATCCCGAGCCCCTCCCACGATTTCCGCGAGCGGGAATTGTCTAGTATTTCCATTACTACCCCAATATCATTTTTTCTTCACGTTTTCGCCGAATTTTGGTCGCTAACTCGTCCTAGGGCTTTGAGAAAACCAAAGCAAATTATATATCAAAACGTGCGGCTTCATCGGGAATAGTGTGCTATGACTTTTCTAAGACATTCGTCATTTTTTCGCAGAATTATTCGCAAAAAACTGCGAAAAAAGTCCCATAGAAAATGAATGGGGAGTGAAAAAATTCGGCTCAAAAAATCCACTTTTTTCCAAACGCCACTGCTTCGCCATACGGTCACCTAGAAACTTCATTTAACCATCAAAACGCAGTGATGTTTCTTGTCTTCGCAGGAATGTAGTTTATGTCAGGCTGAGATTTATAGTTTTTCGTCAGTGAGTCCTCAAAAAAGTGAAAATTCTCAAAATCTGCTCTGGTGAGAGTGCGGCATGTCAGTTGGTAGAGTGGAGGAGAGGAGAAAAATCCGCCTGAAAATTTCACGATCGCATCGCCCTCACGACCAAACGATAAATGTTAGGAGAATGAAATTTGGTCAGATTGTAGACAGTTTTCCTGGGATTCAAATGAATCCAAGTTTGAAGATCTAGCTCTTTCTGAAGTGAAATGGCAGGCAGCAGTTTAGAGCAAAGTTGCACCGTTCTCCCCATAAGAACCAATGTAAACTGAATCATCTGGCTCATGGAGGGACAGTGTTTTTTAAATCGCTGTAACTCGGTCATTTCTCTCAATATTTGGAAAATAATCATATCTATGGATAGCCACAGCCTTCCTCTCGCTCACGGTCATTTTAGTTTTCAGCTCGCATTAACGGTTCGCCCACAATTAGCGCCAGAACGAGACGTTGCGCGGTGCTGCTGAGAAGCACTTTTCTGCTGTCTGTGGCAGGCACCGTTGCTATGGGGGCCCATAGCAACCGCCCTTACACACGCGCAGGCATGCTCGCACGCACACACACAGACTCATTGGTGTGCCACACCCACCTTCACACCCAATACCTCCACAGGAGCTGCATTTCAGCCTGAAAATCACTGAAACCTCTCAGCTTCACACAGCCTTGAGAGCAGGGGTGTCAAACTCAGTTCCAACACACCTGATTCAAATGATCAGGCTCGTTATCAGGCTTCTGCTGAGCTTAATGATGAGCTGATTATTTGAATCAGGTGTGTTGGAACAGGGAAACATCTAAAACATAGAGGATAGTGGACCTCGAGGAACTGAGTTTGACACCCCTGCTTTAGAGTAACTCCAATCCAAATGTTGACCAGGTGAGATCTTCATGTCTTTCCCTTTCAAAATAAAAGCACAGCACAATTTCAAAATAAAAGCCTGTGATGGGCCTGAAAACACCAGTTAAACCTCTCAGCTTCACACAGCCTTTACAATAACTCCAATCCAAATTTTGACCAGGTGAGATCTCCCTGTCTCTGCCTTTCAAAATAAAAGCACAGCACAATTTCTAAATAAAAGCCTGCGATGGGCCTGAAAACACCAGTTAAACCTCTTAGCTTCACACAGCCTTTACAGTAACTCCAATTAAAATGTTGACCAGGTGAGACCTTCCTGTCTCTGCCTTTCAAATTAAAAGCACAGCACAATTTGCCAGTTCAACCTCTCAGCTTCACACAGCCTTTAGAGTATCTCCAATCCAAATTTTGACCAGGTGAGATCTTCATGTCTCTGCCTTTGAAAATAAAAGCACAGCACAATTTTAAAATAAAAGTCTGTGACGGACCAGAAAATATCACCAAAACCTCTCAGCTTCACACAGCCGTTAGAATAAATACGCCTCTCCGGACATGCACACATCCCGAGCCCCTCCCACGATTTCCGCGAGCGGGAATTGTCTAGTTAGGGGCTCGGGGCTGCAGCATGCAGCCCGAGCCACTATTGTTCTCCTGCTGCGTTTATTATATTTTCTTCAACTTCCGCCGTTTTTCGATTCGTAACTCGTCCTAGGCCTTTGAGAAAACCAAAATAAATTATATATCAAAACGTGCGGCTTCATCGGGAATAGTGTGCTATGACTTTTCTAAGAAATTCGTCATTTTTTCGCAGAATTATTCGCAAAAAACAGCGCAAAAAATCCCATAGAAATGAATGGGGACCGAAAAAAAATCGGCTTGACAAATCCACTGTTTTCCAAACGCCACTGCCTCGCCATACGTTCACCTAGAAACTTCATTTAACCATCAAAACGTAGTGATTTTTCTTGTCTTCGCAGGAATGTAGTTTATGTCAGGCTGAGATTTACAGTTTTCATCAGTGAGTCCTCAAAATGGTGAAAATTTTCAAAATTTGCTCTGGTTAGAGTGCGGCATGTCAGTTGGTAGAGTGGAGGAGAGGTCAAAAATCCGCCTGAAAATTTCCCGATTGCATCGCCCTCACGACCAAACCATAAATGTTAGGGGAATGAAATTTGGTCAGATTGTAAACAATTTTCCTGGGATTCAAATGAATCCAAGTTTGAAGACCTAGCTCTTTCTGAAGTGAAATGGCAGGCAGCAGTTTAGACCAAAGTCGCACCGTTCTCTCCATAGGAACCAATGTAAACTGAATCATCTGCCTCATGGAGGGACAGTGTTTTTTAAATCGCTGTAACTCGGTCATTTCTCACAATATTTGGAAAATAATTACATTTATGGAAAGCCACGGCCTTCCTCTCGCTCACGGTCATTTTAGTTTTCAGCTACCATTCACGGTTAGCCCACAGTTAGCGCCAGAACGAGACGTTGCGCGCTGCTGCTGAGAAGCACTTTTTTGCTGTCTGTGGCAGGCACCGTTGCTATGGGGGCCCATAGCAACCGCCCTTACACACGCGCAGGCATGTTCGCACGCACACACACAGACTCATTGGTGTGCCACACCCACCTTCACACCCAATACCTCCACAGGAGCTGCATTTCAGCCTGAAAATCACTGAAACCTCTCAGCTTCACACAGCCTTTAGAGCAGGGGTGTCAAACTCAGTTCCAACACACCTGATTCAAATGATCAGGCTCGTTATCAGGCTTCTGCTGAGCTTGATGATGAGCTGATTATTTGAAACAGGTGTGTTGGAAGAGGGAAACATTTAAAACATAGAGAATAGTGGACCTCCAGGAACTGAGTTTGACATCCCTGCTTTAGAGTAACTCCAATCCAAATGTTGACCAGGTGAGATCTTCCTGTCTTTCCCTTTCAAAATAAAAGCACAGCAAAATTTCAAAAAAAAAGTCTGTGACGGACCAGAAAACGCCAGTTTAACCTGTCAGCTTCACACAGACTTTACAGTAACTCCAATCCAAATGTTGACCAGGTGAGATCTTCCTGTCTCTGCCTCTCACAATAAAAGCACAGCACAATTTCAAAATGAAAGCCTGCGACAGGCTGGAAACGCCAGTTCAACCTCTCAGCTTCACACAGCCTTTAGAGCAGGGGTGTCAAACTCAGTTCCAACACACCTGATTCAAATGATCAGGCTCGTTATCAGGCTTCTGCTGAGCATGATGATGAGCTGATCATTTGAATGAGGTGTGTTGGAAGAGGGAAACATCGAGAACATAGAGGCTAGTGGACCTCCAGGAACTGAGTTTGACACCCCTGCTTGAGAGTAACTCCAATCCAAATGTTGACCAGGTGAGATCTTCCTGTCTTTCCCTTTCAAAATAAAAGCACTGCACGATTTCAAAATAAAAGCCTGCGATGGGCCTGAAAACACCTATTAAACCTCTCAGCTTCACACAGCCTTTACAATAACTCCAATCCAAATTTTGACCAGGTGAGATCTTCCTGTCTCTGCCTTTCAAAATAAAAGCACAGCACAATTTGCCAGTTAAACCTCTCAGCTTCACACAGCCTTTAGAGTAACTCCGATTCAAATTTTGACCAGGTGAGATCTTCCTGTTTCTGCCTTTCAAAATAAAAGCACAGCATAATTTCAAAATAAAAGCCTGTGACGGACCGGAAAATACCCCTCTCCTGCACCGCTCCGGACATGCACCCATCCCGAGCCCCTCCCACGATTTCCGCGTGCGGGAATTGTCTAGTATTTCCATTACTACCCCAATATCATTTTTTCTTCACGTTTCCGCCGATTTTCGGTCGCTAACTCGTCCTAGGGCTTTGACAAAACCAAAGAAAATTATATATCAAAACGTGCGGCTTCATCGGGAATAGTGTGCTATGACTTTTCTTAGAAATTCGTCATTTTTTCGCAGAATTATTCGCAAAAAAGTGCGCAAAAATTCCCATTGGAAATGAATGGGGACTGAAAAAAATCGGCTGGAAAAATCCACTGTCTTCCAAACGCCACTCCTTCGCAATACGTTCACCGAGAAACTTCATTTAACCATCAAAACGCAGGGATTTTTCTTGTCTTCGCAGGAATGTATTTTATGTCAGGCTGAGATTTACAGTTTTTCATCAGTGAGTCCTCAAAAAAGTGAAAATTCTCAAAATCTGCTCTGGTTAGAGTGCGGCATGTCAGTTGGTAGAGTGGAGGAGAGGAGAAAAATCCGCCTGAAAATTTCCCGAACGAATCGCCCTCACGACCACACCATAAGAGATAGGACAATGAAATTTGGTCAGATTGTAGACAATTTTCCTGGGATTCAAATGAATCCAAGTTTGAAGACCTATCTCTTTCTGAAGGGAAATGGCAGGCAGCAGTTTAGACCAAAGTCGCACCGTTCTCCCCATTAGAACCAATGTAAACTGAATCATCTGGCTCATGGAGGGACAGTGTTTTTTTAAATCGCTGTAACTCGGTCATTTCTCACAATATTTGGAAAATAATTACATTCATGGAAAGCCACAGCCTTCCTCTCGCTCACGGTCATGTCGGTTTTCAGCTAGCATTCACGGTTAGCCCACAGTTAGCGCCAGAACGAGACGTTGCGCGCTGCTGCTGAGAAGCACTTTTTTGCTGTCTGTGGCAGGCACCGTTGCTATGGGGGCCCATAGCAACCGCCCTTACACACGCGCAGGCATGCTCCCACGCACACACACAGACTCATTGGTGTGCCACACCCACCTTCACGCCCAAATACCTTCACAGAAGCTGAATTTCAGCCTGAAAATCAGTTCAAACTCTCAGCTTCACACAGCCTTGAGAGCAGGGGTGTCAAACTCAGTTCCAACACACCTGATTGAAATGATCAGGCTCGTTATCAGGCTTCTGCTGAGCTTAATGATAGCTAATCATTTGAATCAGGTGTGTTGTAAGATGGAAACATCTAGAACATAGAGTATAGTGGACCTCCAGGAACTGAGTTTGACACCCCTGCTTTAGAGTAACTCCAATCCAAATTTTGACCAGGTGAGATCTTCCTGTCTTTCCCTTTCAAAATAAAAGCACAGCACAATTTCAAAATAAAAGCCTTCGACGGACTGGAAACGCCAGTTAAACCTCTCAGCTTCACACAGCCTTTTGAATAACTCCAATCTAAATTTTGACCTGGTGACATCTTCCTGTCTCTGCCTTTCAAAATAAAAGCACAGCACAATGTCAAAATAAAAGCCTGCAATGTACTGGAAACGCCTGTTAAACCTGTCAGCTTCACACAGCCTTCAGAGTAACTCCAATCCAAATTTTGACCTGGTGACATCTTCCTGTCTCTGCCTTTCAAAATAAAAGCACAGCACAATGTCAAAATAAAAGCCTGCAATGTACTGGAAACGCCTGTTAAACCTCTCAGCTTCACACAGCCTTTACAGTAACTCCAATCCAAATGTTCACCAGGTCAGATCTTCCTCTCTCTGCCTTTCAAAATAAAAGCACAGCACAATTTCAAAATAAAAGCCTGCGACAGGCTGACAACGCCAGTTCAACCTCTCAGCTTCACACAGCCTGTAGAGTAACTCCAATCTAAATTTTGACCAGGTCTGATCTTCTTTTCTCTTCCTCTCAAAATAAAAGCACAGCACAATTTGCCTGTTAGACTTCTCAGCTTCACACAGCCTTTACAGTAACTCCAATCCAAATTTTGACCAGGTGAGATCTTCTTGCCTCTCGTGCGCTGCTCCGGACATGCACACATCCCGAGCCCCTCCCACGATTTCCGCACCAGCGGGAATTGTCTAGTTAGGGGCTCGGGCTTCGGCACGAGCCACTCTCCTCTCCATTGCAAAGCAATGGGAGGAGAGTGGCTCGTGGCGAAGCCACGAGCCACTATTGTTCTCCTGCTGCGTTTATTATTATATTTTCTTCACGTTTCCGCCGTTTTTCGGTCGCTAACTCGTCCTAGGGCTTTGAGAAAATCAAAACAAATTATATATCAAAACGTGCGGCTTCATCGGGAATCCCGGGCTATGACTTTTCTAAGACATTCGTCATTTTTTCGCAGAATTATTCGCAAAAAACTGCCAAAAAAGTCCCATAGGAAATGAATGGGGACCGAAAAAAATCGGCTCAAAAAATCCCCTTTTTTCCAAACGCCACTGCTTCGCCATACGTTCACCTAGAAACTTCATTTAACCATCAAAACGCAGTAATTTTTCTTGTCTCCGCAGGAATGTATTTTCTGTCAGGCTGAGATTTACAGTTTTTGATCAGTGAGTCCTCAAAAAAGTGAAAATTTTCAAAATCTGCTCTGTTTAGAGTGCGGCATGTCAGTTGGTAGAGTGGAGGAGAGGTGAAAAATTCGCCTGAAAATTTCACGATCGCATCGCCCTCACGACCAAACTATAAATGTTAGGGGAATGAAATTTGGTCAGATTGTAAACAATTTTCCTGGGATTCAAATGAATCCAAGTTTGAAGACCTAGCTCTTTCTGACGTGAAATGGCAGGCAGCAGTTTAGACCAAAGTCGCACCGTTCTCTCCATAAGAACCAATGTAAACTGAATCATCTGCCTCATGGAGGGACAGTGTTTTTTAAATCGCTGTAACTCGGTCATTTCTCACAAGATTTGGAAAATAATTACATTTATGGAAAGCCACAGCCTTCCTCTCGCTCACGGTCATTTTAGTTTTCAGCTACCATTAACGGTTCGCCCACAATTAGCGCCAGAACGAGATGTTGCGCGCTGCTGCTGAGAAGCACTTTTTTGCTGTCTGTGGCAGGCACCGTTGCTATGGGGGCCCATAGCAACCGCTCTTACACACGCGCAGGCATGGTCGCACGCACACACACAGACTCATTGGTGTGCCACACCCACCTTCACACCCAATACCTCCACAGGAGCTGCATTTCAGCCTGAAAATCAGTTCAACCTCTCAGCTTCACACAGCCTTTACAGCAGGGGTGTCAAGCTCACTTCCAACACACCTGATTCAAATGATCAGGCTCGTTATCAGGCTTTTGCTGAGCTTAATGATAGTGTATCATTTGAATCAGGTGTGTTGTAAGAAGGAAACATCTAAAACATAGAGGATAGTGGTCCTCCAGAAACTGAGTTTGACACCCCTGCTTTAGAGTAACTCCAATCCAAATGTTGACCAGGTGAGATCTTCCTGTCTTTCCCTTTCAAAATAAAAGCACAGCACAATTTCAAAATAAAAGCCTGCGATGGGCCTGAAAACACCAGTTAAACCTCTCAGCTTCACACAGCCTTTAGAGCAGGGGTGTCAAACTCAGTTCCAACACACCTGATTCAAATGATCAGGCTCGTTATCAGGCTTCTGCTGAGCTTGATGATGAGCTGCTTATTTCAATCAGGTGTGTTGTAAGAAGGAAACATCTAGAACATAGAGGATAGTGGACCTCCAGGAACTGACTTTGACACACCTGCTTTAGAGTAACTCCAATCCAAATGTTGACCAGGTGAGATCTTCCTGTCTTTGCCTTTCAAAATAAAAGCACAGCACAATTTCAAAATAAAAGCCTTCGACGGACTGAAAGCGCCAGTTAAACCTCTCAGCTTCACACAGCCTTTTGAGTAACTCCAATCTAAATTTTGACCAGGTGACATCTTCCTGTCTCTGCCGTTCAAAATAAAAGCACAGCACAATGTCAAAATAAAAGCCTGCAAGGTACTGGAAATGCCTGTTAAACCTCTCAGCTTCACACAGCCTTTACAGTAACTTAAATCCAAATGTTCACCAGGTGAGATCTTCCCATCTCTTCCTTTCAAAATAAAAGCACAGCACAATTTCAAAATAAAAGCCTGCGATGGACGGACTGGAAAACGCCAGTTAATCCTCTCAGCTTCACACAGCCTTTACAGTAACTCCAATCCAAATTTTGACCAGGTGAGATCTTGCTGTCTCTTGCTTTCAAATAAAAGCACGGAACAACTTCAAAATAAATGCCTGTTATGGGCTGGAAAACGCGGAAATACGCCTCTCCGGACATGCACACATCCCGAGCCCCTCCCACGATTTCCTGCGAGCGGGAATTGTCTAGTTAGGGGCTCGGGCTTCGACACGAGCCACTCTCCTCTCCATTGCAAAGCAATGGGAGGAGAGTGGCTCGTGGCGAAGCCACGAGCCACTATTGTTCTCCTGTGGCGTTTATTATTATTCTCTTTTATTATTCTTCACGTTTCCGCCGTTTTTCGGTCGCTAACTCGTCCTAGGCCTTTGAGAAAACCAAAGCAAATTATATATCAAAACGTGCGGCTTCATCGGGAATCCCGGGCTATGACTTTTCTAAGAAATTCGTCATTTTATCGCAGAATTATTCGCAAAAAACTGCGAAAAAAGTCCCATAGGAAATGAATGGGGAGTGAAAAAATCGGCTTAAAAATCAACTTTTTTCCAAACGCCACTGCTTCGCCATACGTTCACCTAGAAACTTCATTTAACCATCAAAATGCAGTGGTTTTTCTTGTCTTCGTAGGAATGTATTTATGTCAGGCTGAGATTTATAGTTTTTGATCAGTGAGTCCTCAAAAAAGTGAAAATTCTCCAAATCTGCTCTGGTTAGAGTGCGGCATGTCAGTTGGTAGAGTGGAGGAGAGGTGAAAAATCCGCCTGAAAATTTCCCCATCGCATCGCCCTCACGACCAAACGATAAACGTTAGGGGAATGAAATTTGGTCAGATTGTAGACAAATTTCCTGGGATTCAAATGAATCCAAGTTTGAAGACCAACCTCTTTCTGAAGTGAAATGGCAGGCAGCAGTTTAGACCAAAGTTGCACCGTTCTCTCCATAGGAACCAATGTAAACTGAATCATCTGGCTCATGGAGGGACAGTGTTTTTTAAATCGCTGTAACTCGGTCATTTCTCACAATATTGGGAAAATAATCATATATACGGACAGCCACGGCCTTCCTCTCGCTCACGGTCATTTCGGTTTTCAGCTAGCATTAACGGTTAGCCCACAATTAGCGCCAGAACGAGACGTTGCGCGCTGCTGCTGAGAAGCACATTTCTGCTGTCTGTGGAAGGCACCGTTGCTATGGGGCCCATAGCAACCGCCCTTACACACGCGCAGGCATGGTCTCACGCACACACACAAACTCATTGGTGTGCCACACCCACCTTCACACCCAATACTTCCACAGGAGCTGCATTTCAGCCTGAAAATCAGTTCAACCTCTCAGCTTCACACAGCCTTTCGAGCAGGGGTGTCAAACTCAGTTCCGACACACCTGATTCAAATGATCAGGCTCGTTATCAGGCTTCTGCTGAGCTTAATGATAGCCTATCATTTGAATCAGGTGTGTTGTAAGAGGGAAACATCAAGAACACAGAGGATAGTAGACCTCCAGGAACTGAGTTTGACACCCCTGCTTTAGAGTAACTCCAATTCAAATTTTGACCAGGTGAGATCTTCCTGTCTTTGCCTTTCAAAATAAAGCACGGCAAAATTTTCAAAATAAAAGCCTATGACAGACTGGAAAAACGCCAGTTAAACGTCTCAGCTTCACACAGCCTTTACAGTAACTCCAATCCAAATTTTGACCAGGTGAGAGCTTCCTGTCTCTGCCTTTCAAAATAAAAGCACAGCACAATTTGCCAGTTAAACCTCTTAGCTTCACACAGCCCTTTAGAGTCACTCCAATCCAAATTTTGACCAGGTGAGATCTTCCCTTCATGCAGTCAATAAGATCAGCACAGTGAAGCTGGCGCACCCAACTGTGCTCTTTCACTTCCTCCTGTAATTTCAAAATTCATTTTTCACAAATAATTCTACAAAATGTGGGTCAATAGATCCTGGATGGCTTTTCACCAGCCTTCAGCACCTCATTGTCTTCCCAGTCATGATTCTAAATAGATGGAACATTCCAAGATAAACATATCAAAACTACACTAAATGTGTATTGATATAGTCGGTGGTCTTCCAATGTCCATTTTTGTCAGGTTTGTAAAGGATGCTGCTGATGCAAGCCGCAAGAGTTTCATAAGTTCATGGTGACAATAAGTGAAATTTGGAAAAAGAAAACATTCAATATGTCTTCAAATATCATCTATTATTATATGCATCTCTGTTCAACTGTGGGGATTTTTTTTTTATTAAAGTCTAGATCTCTGTTAGTTCTGATATTATTTCTAGACAGCCCTTGGTTTCTGATCTGCAATACCGATGTACAATTTATAATATTAGTGTAACTATTTATTATTGTGTGTCAGACTTATGACACGGTGGTTCAAACTTTCTAATCAACATTCAAACAAAGGACAAACATGACAAATACTATGGTGTGCTTCCTAGTGAGACCATTCAGTGGGCCTTAAACCAAGGCTGCCTGTTAGGGTTATTGGTGACAACACTGTCCTTTGAAGAAGGTCTTAATTACACATACATGTAAAGTCGCCATATTATATCACTCATTGTGTTGTTGTCACATATTTTTACATCTGTGTCTTCATCATCTGTTCTTTTTCCGCTTCAGTCAGAAAACAGGTGAAAGACGGCAGAAATCATGTCCTTTCCCTCCTTAGTGAAATGGCCAAACCTTCTCCCATGCCTGAAGAAACAAAAAATAAACTAAGAAAAATAGTCATAATGCTGAAACGGCCAGCTGGGGATACAATATAACAATATTTTTATCTAACAAAGAAATCTAATCATACTGTTCCAGGATTAGGTTTCCATAATAACAGAACACCACCCATCATCCGCAGAACTGGCGTGTTTGTCCCTTATAGGAAGAGCACATTCCACAAATCCCACAATGATTAACTTCATGTACATGTAATGTTCTCTTACTTTAAATATCCACACTAAGTTTGTCAAACGTACATGAACTGTAACGATCAATTATCGGTTCAACTTACCAACAGTGAAGTCAAATGGAGCACTAGATGAGGTACCAGGCGTACTGTGTCAGAAACATTAAACAGGTTAGGTACTGAAAATATTGTCAGCTTACACACGTGGACAAAATTGTTGGTACCCCTCAGTTAAAGAAGGAAAAACCCACAATTCTCACTGAAATCACTTGAAACTCACAAAAGTAACAATAAATAAAAATGTATTGAAAATTAAATAATCAAAATCAGCCATCACTTTTGAATTGTTGATTAACATAATTATTTAAAAAAACAAACTAATGAAATAGGGCTGGACAAAAATGATGGTACCCATAACTTAATATTTTGTTGCACAACCTTTTGAGGCAATCACTGCAATTAAACGATTTCTGTATTTGTCAATGAGCGTTCTGCAGCTGTCAACAGGTATTTTGGCCCACTCCTCATGAGCAAACAGCTCCAGTTGTCTCAGGTTTGATGGGTGTCTTCTCCAAATGGCATGTTTCAGCTCCTTCCACATATGTTCAATGGGATTCAGATCTGGGCTCATAGAAGGCCACTTTAGAATAGTCCAACGCTTTTCTCTCAGCCATTCTTGGGTGTTTTTGGCTGTGTGTTTTGGATCGTTGTCCTGTTGGAAGACCCATGACCTGCGACTGAGACCAAGCTTTCTGACACGAGGCAGCACATTTCTCTCCAGAATGCCTTGATAGTCTTCAGATTTCATCGTACCTTGCACACTTTCAAGACACCCTGTGCCAGATGCAGCAAAGCAGCCCCAAAACATTACTGAGCCTCCTCCATGTTTCACCGTAGGGACAGTGTTCTTTTCTTCGTATGCTTGGTTTTTGAGTCTATGAACATAGAGTTGATGTGCCTTACCAAAAAGCTCCAGTTTGGTCTCATCTGTCCAAAGGACATTCTCCCAGAAGCTTTGTGGCTTGTCAACATGCATTTTTGCAAATTCCAGTCTGGCTTTTTTATGAGTTTTTTCAGCAGTGGTGTCCTCCTTGGTCGTCTCCCATGAAGTCCACTTTGGCTCAAACAACGACGAATGGTGCAATCTGACACTGATGTACCTTGGCCTTGGAGTTCACCTTTAATTTCTTTGGAGGTTGCTCTGGGCTCTTTGGATACAATTCCAACGATCCGTCTCTTCAATTTGTCATCAATTTTCCTCTTGCGGCCACGTCCAGGGAGGTTGGCTACTGTCCCGTGGGTCTTGAACTTCTGAATAATATGAGCCACTGTTGTCACAGGAACTTCAAGCTGTTTAGAGATGGTCTTATAGCCTTTACCTTTAAGATGTTTGTCTAGAATTTTTTTTCGGATGTCCTGGGACAATTCTCTCCTTCGCTTTCTGTTGTCCATGTTCAGTGTGGTACACACCTTTTCACCAAACAGCAGGGTGACTACTTGTCTCCCTTTAAATAGGCAGACTGACTGATTATGAGTTTGGAAACACCTGTGATGTCAATTAAATGACACACCTGAGTTTGCCTCATGTCACTCTGGTCAAATAGTTTTCAATCTTTTATAGAGGTACCATCATTTTTGTCCAGGCCTGTTTCATTAGTTTGTTTTTTTAAATAATTATGTTAATCAACAATTCAAAAGTAATGGCTGTTTTTGATTATTTAATTTTCAATAAATTTTTATTTATTGTTACTTTTGTGAGTTTCAAGTGATTTCAGTGAGAATTGTGGGTTTTTCCTTCTTTAACTGAGGGGTACCAACAATTTTGTCCACGTGTGTAATTTGAAAGTTCCATCTCTGAAAGCTTACCATTATCATAAAAATGCCACAGTCGTTTGCATGTGTCTGTCTCGGAAGCCCCTGCACCACGATAGTAGAACAAATATCAAAATGTATCTAATACAATTTATTTTAAAAAGCATGGTATCATGATATTGCTTTGATGGGCCAAGTCAGTTTATATGGGGGTGTATATTCATACTAAAAAAGTTTTGAGCAAAATAGTTACAATATTCACTGCAGGCCACCCTCTCTTTGGGACACAGCAACAGAGGACACTTGATAAATGCAGTTGTATCTTCTGATGAAGTAATGCAATCTTGAAGACTGTTACCTCTATGTCTTTGCCTGTTTGTCAAATAAATGAATCAAAAATACTTGTAGTTAAAAATAATAATATAATAAAGCTTAAAATAAGTAAATGAAAACAATGATAAACAAAAATAATTCAGGCAAACATTAAGTGAAAAATTCAAAAATAATTTAAAATAAAAATGCAAAATTTAATGTTCTTCATTAGAAATGTCATTAAAATGACATAAAAATAACAATAATGCAAACAAAATGAAAATTATTTTAAAACTTAAAAAACAACAAAATATTCATGATAAGAATAAAAAGAATTAAATAAAATCTGAAACACAAACATGTAAAACTGCAAAGAAAAATAAATCTAATGAATAAACTGAAATATAAATGCTAAATATTAATTTCCCATCATAAATACAATAACAAAATACATAAATAAATAAAATATATTAAAATGATAAAACAAATCCAAAATGCATATAACAGAATGAAATAAAATAAAGCAGAAAATACAATAAATTTTATAAAAATCACAACAATACACAAATAAAAGTAAGAAACAGTTAAAAAACACAATAGTGCAAAATAAAAATACTAATTACTTTTATAATTAAAAATAACTACAATAAAATATTCACAATAAAATAAAAAATAGTAAAATTAAAACATCCAAAAGTCAAATATTAAATCACAAAAAATAAAATGAAAAATGTAAAGAATAAAATGAAAGCAAAAATATAAATGCTAAATATTTTAAAAATGTAATTAAATTAATCATTAAATAAACGACAAAAAAATGGTACAGTAAATAAAATGTATCAAATAATAACATTAATAAATAAAAAATACAGTTAATTAAAATAATAATAAAGTAAGTCTGAAAACAAAAGGCGAAGTTAAATGTGTTAGATCAGCCCCCAGGAGAGCAACGCCTGTTTATGGAAGTTTGATAACTGAATTGGTATTTTTGTCAATTTTATAATTATATTTAAGTAAAAAAGGAATTCCTCCTATTTTTTGAATATATAATTTGGTATTGCATTCCACATTTTAACATTTTCTTTTATGAGGCGACATAACCAATTCATTTTGAACATATTATTCATATTATTAATAGATAGAGATATAGATAGATACTTTATTAATCTCCAAAGAGAAATTCACAGTTCCAGCAGCATGAAAGGTAAGAAGAAAAAAAAAAACATGAGAGCATGCAAGTTACAAATAAGATTATGAAAAGCAAAGATATCATCCCTGGGTTGGTTTGAACCACCAACCTTTTGATTAACAGCAAAACACATTAACCAATTTTACCACAGAGACCACATATAAACCTGTTCATATTATTAGTCATTAGTTAATTTCATCCTCTTCTGTTCACATATGGTTGTAATACTCTCTTTCTATGACTCTTTGGCTGTGTCCGAAATGGCATACTAATATACTACATACTACATACTACATTCTCAATGAGTATATACTGTATACTATGTACTATAAGTATGATTAGAATGCCAACCGTTCACACTGTAGCATACTACTACGTTTCCCATAATGCATTTCAAACCTCCAACGACAAAAACCAGAAGTACGGCTATCGACCGACACACACACACTGCAGACAGAACCTTCTGGAAAAAACGCCTCTCCCAACAGGCGCCCGGCAACAGCCTAGCAACACCAATCAGCGGTGGCATCGAGGCCCTGGTGCACGTTCATTGGCACTTCTTTCAGATAAAGCCGCTGGCCGCTGGCCGCCAACGCCCTTTCTTCGGTTCCATTCAGAGGTAAGGCTGCGTACTTTTTCTCCTCCCTGCTAGCTTTAGCATAGGCTGATATTGCAGTATATCCTATTAAATATTATGCTCCAACTGAATCTAAATGCTAAGGGTAACAGCAGAAATGCATACTGAATGCTGAAGTGGAAAAACAAACGACGATATTTTTGGTATATTTTAATGTCTGCATTGGTCATGTTCAAGTTGCTATCATTAGCTTATTCAAAGGCTAGCTAGCCGTTAGCTAGATAGATAGCTTTTGGAAAGCTAGATAGCTTTGTCTTTGTCTTTGTAAAATGTTGCTGCAACGGATAAAATAGCCTTTTCTGCCTCATAATGTTTGTTTGGAAAATAGCGTGGTTAAACCGGAGCTTTCATGCATTTTTCCAGTCTCTTGGTGAGGGAGTGTGAATCACCTTTCTCCCTCAACTTCTAGCTTTGTTCACTTGAGTTGCACAGTTCGGTTTTGTGCTCTAAATGAATAGGGATGCTGACGGTCAGAGCAGAAAAACGTAGACTTGACACTGATGTGTAGAAATGATGATTAAAGAAGATGTAGTATTTGCTTTAGTCATGTTCAAGTTGCTATATGTGCTTTGTGACGTTTTAATTTGCATCTATGTAGAACGGTTGTCTTAGTAAAATGGTGCTGTGATATGTCTTCTACCTCATTGTGTTTTCTGTAAAATAGTGTGGTTAAACAGGAGCTTTGCTATAACTGTTTTAGTCTTGCAAAATGGTGCTGTGTGCACTTTCACTCGAATTTTGATGTTTAAATTAATTAAGGTGCCAGTGCTTTGTTCCATCATGTTAGAATCAGTTCTATCAGTCATTTAGGACATCATGATGACTATAATATCGTTTATTTATGGGATGTTGCATGATTAAATGTTTCAGTGCTTCCATTCAGTAGGCATTGTCTGATCTTTACCCTTGTTGTGTTTTAAAATCCTTGTTTCAGTTTCTGAGTCAGCAGTGACAGTAGATTTTTTTTTCTCTGATAAAAAAATGCATTGCGAGGACATTCGATGTGTTGTGTATACATGTTTTTCTGCTCATATTGATGATAACTGTTTTATAGCAGTGGTTTCAGACAAGTCACAGTGTTTGTTTTTTTTCTTTTAAGATTTTCACTATGCTGTAAGTGTCTTAGTCTTGTAAAATGTACTTTATACTGCTAACTTATCTTAAGCTGGTGCGGTCACCAACTGCCAGGCTCACACAGGGGTGTCACTAGGTTTTAAGGACAGGGGAGGCTTAGCCCCCATGAGGAATTTCTTTTCCACTTTTTGGACCGATTTAGATTTTTTTTCAGAGATACTTTACTGTGTAAATGTTTTAGACCACAGTGGCCATGACTTTTGCTCACAACACAATAATTCAGGGCTGCCAACTTGTGATCAGACCTCAGAGTGAGATTTGGTTTATGTGAGATGCTGATGGGGGGTCTGGGGTCCCTCCCCCAGAAAATTTTGAAAATTACTGATCCTATTTCCTGCATTCTGGTGCATTTTAATAGCATTTTGTTAAAATCTTATTATAGAGACAACATTAAGGGATAATAAAAAAAACATTGAGATTTAAAAAACTGGAAAAAAACAGCAACAGCAGCCAATATTGAAAATGTTTTTTCATGTAAAATATGGATTAAGGTTCTGTGGCTGGATGTGCACAACACATTTCAGTATTTTCCATAAATATATGCATACATGAAATAACTCCATCAACCACTTTGTAACATTTGTCTTTATAAGATTCTAATGCACTCAACAGCTTCAAGTTGACCACATCAGCCCACTAAAGAATGAAAAGTGCTAAAACAAAAACAAAACATCTTTGTAACTTAAATTATCTATTCACTGTACAGAATTACAATCAGACACTAAACTGTCCCAGAGGAGCAGGGTTACATGGACTAAAATCAGGACCAAACCAGGTCTGACTGGACCTCACAGGAGCAGGATATCATGGACTAAACCCAGGACTAAATGAATGAATAACTTATTAACTCGGGCCAAAAATAAATGACAGTCTGTAAATTCAGAATAAATGGCACAACTGTATACAGGAACAGGAAGAGAACAGGAAAAAATGAATTTTTGTGAGCCATGTTGTACTCCCTGAGGCTTCAGAAAATTCACCAGTTACTTGTAGTGCAGTTTGTATCTGTGATTTATCTTTGAGGAATAAAACTGTGTCATTAGCTAGCTGTGAAATCTTTATCTCACGATTGAAAATGACTAAACCTTGAATATTTGGGTTGCAGGAAATATTTAAGAATAGGAGTTCAGCCACAACCATAACCAAGAAACAGGAAATGGGACATCCTTGGCGTACACCTCTTGAGACAGAAAACCTCCTAGACATTCTGGGATATAAAATCACCAAGCTATTTATGTCATTATTAAACATAGTGATACTATTAATAAATTTATCACCAAAGCCAAGAATTTTTAGGGTCTGTATAATGAAAGAGTGTTCAATTGAATCAAATGCCTTGTAGAAATGTAGGAAAGCCTTCAGTGCTTTTGAGTTTGTATAATCTGAGTAATCACTTAGATCTAATATTAATCTGATATTAGAACTAATGTGATGCTTTGCCATGAAGCCATTTTGATTTTCACTTATTATCTCTTTTAAATTATTTTTCAGTCGTTTAGCATAGGCTTTTGCTCAGATTCTATAATCGATATTTAAAAGTGAAACAGGTCTCCAGTTTTCTATTATTAAGGGATCTTTACCTGGCTTAGGAATCAAGGTTATCAGACCTTGCTTCATGGTTGTTGTCATTTCTTGTCTGCTAATGCATTCGTTATACATCAGTAAAAGATGTTCCTTAATCAAATCCCAGAAGCAAATGTAAAATTCAACTGTGACGCCATCACTTCCAGGTGATTTTCTCAATCTTATTGAATGAACAGCATCAGTGATTTCTGAACCCAGAATGTCAGCTTCACATGTCTCTTTAAAGCTCTCTGAAATCAAGGGTTTAAAATTTTGTATGTGCTTCATAAATTTATCACATTTTGTTTGATTAAATTGTATACAGGTTGCTGTAAAACAAGGTAATATAATTGGAGATGATATTTATGGAGTCACAGGAGTGTCAAATCAAAATATAAATAAATACATAAATGAAGAAATATAAAGATAAATAAATAAATAAATAAAAACAAAAATAGACTTTGCTTTTACCTTTTCTGTTTTTCCTTTTATTTAATGATATCTTTATATTTCCACATTTATTTATTTCTCTTTATATTTCCACATTTATTTGTTTATTTATTTATTTTTCTTTAAATTTCCACATTTATTTATTTATTTATTTATATTTTGATTTGGCAGTCCTGTGACTCCATAGCTATTAGGATCCAAGCATACAATAATATTATTTCTTTTTCTGTTTCTCTTCTGTAATGCAAAAAAGTAACTTGAGTTTTTCTCACCTTCTTCTAACCACTTGACTCCAGATTGGATGAAAGCGCCTTTCGCTAAGTTCATGTACATTTTGTCTTCTCTGAGGTTTTTTTAGTGTGCTTAGGTCTTCTTCAGATAAATCATGTTTGGAACTTAATAACTGTAGCTGGTTTATTAGAAAATTCATTTTTTCATCTTTTAGGTTTTTTTTTTAGTTACACACGTGGACAAAATTGTTGGTACCCCTCAGTTAAAGAAGGAAAAACCCACAATTCTCACTGAAATCACTTGAAACTCACAAAAGTAACAATAAATAAAAATTTATTGAAAATTAAATAATCAAAAACAGCCATTACTTTTGAATTGTTGATTAACATAATTATTTAAATAAACAAACTAATGAAACTGAGGGGTACCAACAATTTTGTCCACGTGTGTAATTTCTTTACTACGTTTAATTGCAACTTCTCTAATTTTAAATTTAAAGTATTCCCATTTTTGAATTGGATTCATTTCTCTATTACTGAATATATCCTTAGCAAGTAATTGTACCCCTTCTTTAATTTTTTAGCATCTAATATATTATTGTTTAATTTCCAATAGCCTCTTATGTTAGAATTCTCTTTTGATCCTGTTAATCTTAAAATTATTAATTTATGATCACACAGTGGAGCATGAGTATGACAAATATCTAAAACAAACTGTAAACTCTGTGATGAGATTAACCAAAGGTCAGTTCTTGACTGTAAACTTCTGCTGGTGTTAGACCACGTGCAGTCTGTGACATTGGGGTTCATAAATCTCCACACATCTGTTCGCAAAAGATGATCACTTATAAATGAGGTGGATTTAAAGCCCAGTAATGATGCAGATCTTGGAGGATGTCTGTCCATGTAATCATCTGGAGCATCATTAAAGTCTCCTCCTATGATAATAGTAGAATCTTTGTATTTTTCCTTTAAATCGTCCAAAGCTGAAGAGAGTTCAGTAAACATGTCCTTTGCTTGCGATGCTCTGTTTGGTCCATAAACATTACAAATGATAGACATCAAATCATCCACCTTCAAAACTGAAATGATCCAGCAGCCTTTGTTTGAAGCTTTGGTTTCCAGAATATCACCATTAAATCTGTTTAAAAGTACTGCCACTCCAGCTGAATCATTGTATACAGGCAGTTATAGTAGCAGTAGCAGCAGTACATGCATCTGCTGATGTGGGATTATTTCTGCCTTTTCAGCTTTTTAAAACACAGAAAATACACAAAGGATTTATCATTTCTTCACTATGTTGAAGCCTTAGTTTATACTGTGTTTATACATTTGTCTCTGTAAAATAGTGCTCTGACAGATGAAATATCTCTTGTACCTTGTAGTGTTTGCTTAAAAAGTAGTGTGGTTTAATGTAACATTGACTACATTTTCTAGCAATTTTGATGTTAAAATTAATTAAGGTGTTAGAACTGATTGTAAGATAATGGAACAAAGCACTATCAGTCAATTAGGACATCATGATGAGTATAATATCGTTTATTTAAGACATGTTGCATGAGGAAATGTTAACATACCATTAATTACAGTGTCATATTAATTCTCTGTGCTGTGTTAAAGACCAGTTCAGCTACTTTTGCTGCAGACATGTTGAGATTCTTCTTCTTTCTGAGAAAACATGCAGTAGTGCTTTAATTTAGTAGCTATTGTCTGGTCTTTAGCCCTTTTGTGTTTTGAATTAGTTGTAGTCAGCAGTGTAAATAGATTTTTCCCTCTGATGGAAAAAATACATAGTGAGGACATTAGATGTGTCTTGTACATGCATATTTTGCTGCTCATATTGGTGCTTACTGTTTCATAGCAGTGCTTTTAGATAACTGGTTTTTTTTTTCACCAGCCTTTGGACAGCCTTTTGAAGAGCCTCTGGTTTGCCCTTGGACATCCTTTGGTCAACCACCTCTGCATCACTGCGTATCCTTTCATCCATCCATCCATCCATCCATCCATCCATCCATCCGTTTTGTGTGCCTTGTTCTCTCTCTCTCGCTCCCTCTTTGTCTCTCTCTCTTCCTGTGTTTGTCGGTCTCTCTTGTGCTCTTGTGCTGTTTTCCAGGATGCCTCGGAAGGGGAGACGCTCCCAGGCCCAGAAGCAGCGCTGGAGGAAGCTGGACGCGTCAGAGATGCCCACCCCTCCCGTCGACGCACCCCACTGCTCCCGCTCTCCCCAGTACAAGGTATGTTTACACCTGAACTGACATGCTCACTTGTGCAATACAGAATGTGCTAAGTTGGACACATTCATGGCATCCGCACGATGTTGAATTAAATAAGTGTATTATTTGCTCACAGAAGGTTGGTTCCACCTTGCCAGCCGGACGGTTCTGGGAAGAGCGGCAGGCGCGTGCAAACTTTATTGCACGTAAGTACTCAGCTGTTTTTATCATGAAATATCTTCACCAATCATATTTAGTGTACCACCAACAATTACCCATTGAACACAGATTCTGCTGTTCTCGTACAATAATAGAAAATGGTGATTGTTGTATGAGCTCTTTGTTTGAAATCCGTTTTAAATCCTCTTTTGCTCTGTCTTCTTGTGAACAGGCCGTGGCACCGGTTACCGCCACAAGGTTTTAAAATGGCCAACTTCACCCTTTACTGGGCGCAACCACAAGCTGGTCATTCCTCCTGAGCTCCCTGGAAAGAAGGTATAATTATTAATTGTTGCTGTTCGTTTTCTTAAAAAGTTCTTTTGACTTTCATACTAAAACTGTGGTATTTCTTTTGCAGTTCATTCTTCTTGTCGGGGACTCCCATCTACGTGCTCTTGTAGATGGCTTTATTCGGATGCCAGAGTCTCGGCTGAGCTTTGGCTTCCTGTCGATCCCGGGGGCGTCAGCTTCTGAAATTCGCACTGAGGTTCTGCACGCTGCAGTTCCTCGTGCACCTGATGCCGTCTGCGTCATGGCCCCCGGCAACAACCTGACCAGCACCACTGTTGAGAAGGCCGGTGTGGATTTTGCCAATCTCCTCACCACTTGTGGCAACCGCTGGTCCAAAGTTTTTGTGGTCGACTTTCCTCCCCGCCTGGTCGTTGACGTCCAACACCAGGACCTGCTTCGCCAGGAATATAGACGTGTGGCTGCTCGTATGGGTAAGAGGAAAAACATTGTTTTCATCCATTCCATTCGCTGAATGAACAAACTAGAAAGACGTGACCTACATTTTAACAATTCTCAAGTATCAATGGATATTTTGGTACAATGATGACTTTTTTTTTCAATTTTTTTTCAAGGTGTAAAGTTCTTCAACACGGCAGAGCACTTCCGCCTGAGTGATTTGGTGCTGTGGAGCAAGGATGGTGTAAGTGTAGTATGTTGTGAAAAAAAGTTGTTGATTGGACAAGTTTGGTTCACGGCAGATGTTCACTGACATTAAAACTGTTTGTATGTATGTTTTTTTAAAATTTCTTATTTATGCAGGTCCATCTGAGTGATCGTGAGGGGATGGGGATCCTCGTCCAGTTGTTCTGGTCCGCTGCCAGCGAGCAACTGGGGACACCACCACTTCCTTCGCCCCGGATCTCTCCTCAGCCTCCAGTTCGGAAAGCCACAGTGAGAGAGGGATCCCCTGCTCCACCCAGCCCGAAACCCCGTGAACGGAGGAATATTGGTCAGGGCGGCAAGGTAATTGATAAATTGCTTTATGTTTTTTAGATTTTTTTTTAGACAACTGTGACATCATGTATTGTGAGAATAATGGTAATAATATGTGTACTGTGGTAAAAAACATTAGTTATAATTCACTGTGACGCTTTCTGTGATTGCAGACGAGCCATCCTCGGGAACCTCCCCGGTCCAGAGGTTCACCAAAGCCCAGGATGGCTCAACAGCAGGTTTGTGATTCTTCAGATATTTCTTTCAGATGCTATTGGTTGTTTTTTGACGGGACAAACTGTAATTAGTAGTGTCTGCTTTGTGTTTTACAGGTGGAGGAGAGCTTCCTTCCACTGAACCCCGTCTGGTTCAGCAGCACAGCCCTAAGTGCTATGGAGAAAGTGTCTCCCTCACATATGTCTTGCCTGGCGAATTTCAATGCCACGGAGAAAGTGTCTCCCTCCCGTAAGTCTTGCCTGGCGGATTTCAAGGCTTCTCCTAAGCCAAAGAAGGTAAGTGGATTGATTAAAATTTTATCTCCCGCGGAAGGATTGTATGAATGCTCAAACGTGTAATTCCTGACAGTTAATTCTGCAGATGTTTTTTTTTGTTTTTAGTCTCATCTGCAATTAAGTAAAACTAGTTCATAACAACAGCCACTAATAATAACAGACTTGAATCAGCTACACAGAAATGTAGTTGTAAATTGTTGGATAGCTGTTCAACTCCATTTAATTGGTATCTCATTTGGTTGCTGCTGACTCCATTCCACAGGCATCGACATTGTCCACACTGACACTTGCTATGTTTTTTCTCATCTGTCATCAGCTGTTTGACTCACCCCCGGCCAGATTGTCCTGCAGTTGGGGCAAGACAGAAACCCCTGTTTGTTCTCCCATTGCAAAGGTAAGGAGTAGTCCTCTTCTCATCAATATGTATCATCTGACTGAAAATCATCGTCATTTCACTGAAGTTTTGTTGTTCTGTCTTTAGATGGCCAAGATGATGACCCCCTCACCGGATGGACAGGCCTGGACAGCTGATGATGCGGGCTGCAAGCCTCCTTCTCCTGAGAAGGTATATTTACCTCTCTATAATCAATTAAAAGAACATTACAAAGCAGGCATCTCCATTTGTGGCCATTTTTGTCGTTCCTGTTTTTTTCTGGCACATTTACTGTATAATCACAATTCCAATGAATCGCTAGCATTAGGAAAATTGAAACTACTAGCTAGCTATCAGCTACCAATCTAGCTTATTTGTTAGCTTGCTATCTTTCGGGTAGCTAGCTTTGGGACAACTGAAACTACTGGCTAGCTAGCTGGCAGCTAGCAATCTAGCTTATTCAAAGGTTAGCTAGTCGTTAGCTAGATACATAGCTTTTGGATAGCTAGATAGCTAGCTTTTAGACAACTGATGCTATTAGTCGTTAGCCAACTATCTAGCTATCGTGTTGCTTTATTTTTTACGTGTCACTGTTATTGTCATTTATCAGATGACCCGAACACTGACTCCATCACAAACCAAGTGGCCCTGGTTCATGACAGCTGCATCCACCTCAGCTGATGCACCAACAGACAATGTAAGTTTATTCCTCTATGATAGACATGTTAGACAATACACACGTGTTTTTTTTTTGTAAAGTCATGATTGTTTGTTTTTTTGGTTTACTGCAGTTAAAAATATTTTTTGGCAATTGAGAGAACTGTTATTACGCTGGTCACAGTACAATAAGCTACCTGTAATGCTGTGTTGTGTGCCATTGCTTTCACAAAGTAACTTTTGCTTCTAATCAGGGTTTTACATTAGCACTAGCCACTGGCAAAATTCATGTAGAAAAGGTTTTGGTGAAGAAAATATTTACATCACTTGCCATTGGCATGGTGGAAAAAGTCAATGGAATACTGACTTTGCTATGTAATTGCATTTCACACAAACAGGAAAAGTATGTGGTCCAGGCAGTCTTCAGTAGCCTTCAGTCTGTACAGTAATGTTGATCCCATGACCATCAACTGTCTGTTAGATGAAACAACTCTGATGCTGCAGTCATAAGTTGTCTGCTCAAAGCACCCTCCTTAAGCCTCCTCACAAACATTGGAGCAAGTCCCATTACATTAAAATAATAATGTCATGTTGATGTCTACAGAATAGGAGCTAACCAGTAAATTAAATTAGGTGACATAGGGTTATTATGTGTTCATGGTTTTACAAAAAAATGCAAGTCATTATGATCTGTTCAAATGCAATTTGAGAGAGAGAGATAGTGTGTGTGTGTAAACTATATATAAAATATATATTATTACGTATAATATATACATATATAATATGTGTTATTGCAATAAACGTACAAATATGTATATTAAACCAGCTAAGGTAATAGTAAGCAATAATACGCTAAAATAATACAAGATTTCCATAAATTGGTGAGAGGATGTTCATAATGTAGGAACAATAAAAGTTGTCACTGAAACATTAAATCATATAACCCTTTAACTGAAGAAGCTAGTACTAATGCCGAACTAAAAAAAATTCAGCTGTCTGAATAAATAATGAAAGTATAATAATTACTGATCACAATTTGTCATAATTTCAGGATAAAACCAGGAGCGAGAGTCGCCGTGTGGAGTCAGTCCGGGCCAGTCATTCTCAGAATGATAGGAGGTACAAAGTATTTTCCCGCAACCATCAGTGTAGCTGTAACGCTTTGACATTTCTGGCATACCACACTGAGGGCTGTCAGTTCACCAGGACTACACTCGATAGAGTCCTGGCTCAGGGAGACGCGCTGTATGTCGGAGTCAAACAGCAGTTGATTCGCGACAAGACCTTCCAGAGCAATCACCTGGCAGTCGAGGAGATGCCAAAACAAGTCCTCACAGACAGACATTTGTATAATGTCAACATGTCTGAGATCAGGTGTGGCTTTTTAAAAACTCAAGTATCGAGCCCTGGAAGAAGGCAGTGGTGGCTTCCGCTTGCCAGCCAGCTGCAGTGTCTTTCAGCAGAGGTTAATCAGGCTTTAATCATCATTTCACCCGAGGTTATTGCTGTTTTCCGTGATCAGTCCGGGAGGTATGGAGTGTTTGATTCCCACTCCAGAGACTCAAGAGGATTACCCTCTCATTCCGGGAAGGCGATCGTCATGACTTTTGCGGAACTCAGTGACCTGGCTAACCACCTGCACACACTCTTTAGAGACCGTGGAGACTCTGCAAGTTACGAGTTTGTCCCGGTTTCTTTTCAGACTGACAGCCCCAGTGAACATCCTCAACAATCCCCAGAAACTGAGGTTCAAATGAAGTGTCTGAACCTGCCCTCCTCGCATTGCAGGCAGACAGTGGGACGGCTGTCAAAATTGAGGAGGACGTTAAAGGTTCCTCAGCTGTCCCACAAGCAATAAAGCTCTCTAAATTCAACAAAGATCGGAGGCGAAAAGCCAAGAGAGCATGTGACAAAAAGGAACAAGTCCAAGAAAAAATTGGGAAAAAAATTTGTGAGAGAATCAGGTATGCCAGCTGTGCTGAATTTCGCAGGAAGAAAATTCAGGCACACAGTAAGTGTGTGCAAAAGAACCGTGAACAACGGCTCTTGTCTTCCAAAAAATACTATGCGAAGTTCAATGTCAAAATGCGAGACAGACTAAAAAACAAATACATGACAGATTCTGCTTTTCGGAGCAGGAGAAAAAATTATGTTGTCAAGAGGTACAGCACAGATCCAGCCTTTCAGAACAGGCACAAAAATTATGTTGTCAAGAGATACAGCACGGATCCAGCCATTCCGAACAGGCAGAAAAAATATCTTGTCAAGCGGTACAGCATGGATCCTGCCTTTCGGAACAGGAAGAAAAATTATCTTGTCAACAGGTACAGCACGGATCCTGCCTTTCGGAACAGGCAGAAAAAGTATGTTGTCCTCAGGTACAGGAAGGATCCAGAGTTCAGGCTACATCATATTCAACGCTGTAGCCTGCTCAGAAGACGCATGTTGGCTGCCAATCCTGACATGCGTCAGAAGTTGCAGAGAGCACTGAGCATCAGGCGGAAATACCGACAGCTCGGAACCTCTCGCCAGCCAGTGCTCACTTCAGTGATGGCAGTGGCTATAGCAGCATTCCGTGAGACCATCAGCCACGGACCAACATACGTCTGCACCGTCTGCCACAGGACTATGTTTCCAAATCAAGTCAAGTCATGCAAGAGAGTTAAATACTCTACCAACATCGACTTGGCACAGGCTTGCTTGACTGGAACATATGTGCATGTCTGTGACGCTGAGTGCTCCTCCCCTTGCTCAATGCCACCAGAGAGACTGCAGGAGTGGATCTGCCACAACTGTGACAGCCACCTCAGCCGTGGGAGGATGCCAACACATGCAGTAGCGAACAATTTAGAGTTGGCACCCATTCCCCGGAGTTGGCCCAACTCAACGTGCTGGAGAGACAGCTCATTGCTAAAATCCTCCCGTTTGCGAAGATCATCGCCTTACCGAAAGGACAGCAGCGAGCAGTCCACGGAGCTGTTGTGTGCGTTCCATCGGAAGTGGAAAGCGTTGTCAACAGTCTTCCACGTCCCCTCCCAGAAGCACAGCTACTGCAGGTGAAATTAAAGCGTCACATTCGATTCAAAGGTTACCAGCACTTCTACACTGTCAACATGAAGAATGTGCTGGTAGCCCTGGAAAAACTCAGAGAGCAGCACTCTGAGTATTCTGATGTGACCATTGATGAACAGGCCACGTTCCAAAATCTCCTCCACGACTCAGACAACGAGTGCACGGATGATGCGCAGTGGGGAGAAGACGGCATGCTCGACGAGGAGCTGCTGGAGGCGGCTGATAGCTACACTGAGCCAGTCTTGGCCGATTTTGTGTCAGCCGCAGGAACGAGTCGGCCAGAAGACGACCAAACACGCAATACTGACATGCCATCACCAAGCACTGAGCTGGAAAACCGGTCCAATGATGTCACGACAGAAACCCTCTTGGAGGAGTCTGCTGATGACATAGACTCTCAGCACGACAGCATGGATGCTGCCCAGTGGGGAGAAGACATCTTGGACCAAGAGCTGCTACAAGTGTCTGACAGCTACCAGACCAATTTAGCTGCAGACATACCCACCGAACAGCAGGAGGAGCTAAGACCTGGACTTGCTCTGGACACCTGCATGCAGCCACCAGACATTGCGCAGGAAATACTTTCCTATGGAGATGGCATTTTCAGCGTTGCCCCCGCCCAAGGCAACAAACCTGTGGGATTTTTTGCAATCCCCAAACTGGAAGCCATGGCGTTCCCTGTGCAGTTTCCCACGGGAGAGAACACGCTGGATGAAGACCGTCCCATCAAACTTTCACCCAGCAGATACTTTAACGCCAGGCTTTTCGGGGCAGACACGCGGTTTGCCGAGGACCAGACTTACCTTTTCTTTGCGCAGTTTGTAACGGAGACGAACCTCGCGAGAGGAAGTATGTCGATACAAATGCGCAAAGGAAAGATGCGCACAAAAGACGGGCGTGCCATCAAAAACTCCATGCTCCAGGACAAAGAGGAGGTGGAGAGATTAATTCAGGCCAAAGAGGCCATGCGATTTATGCAGCCTCTGAGAGGCACACCCGCATATTGGAATAAAAGCCTGAGAGATTTGCATGCTATGCTCAGGCAACTCGGCAAACCGACGTTCTTTTTGACTTTTTCGGCAGCTGAGATGAGATGGCCTGAAATAATTGGGGTCATCAAATCTCAGCAAGGACAAACACTTGGTGACTTTTCCGAACTGGACTGGAAAGCCAAGTGTGACATTTTGCGCAGTAACCCTGTCACCGTTATGCGCATGTTTGAAAAACGTGTGGATGCCCTTATGGCAAAGTTGATCCTCTCACCAGCGCGGCCCATCGGCGAGGTGGAGGATTATTTTTACCGCGTGGAATTTCAGGCCCGCGGAAGCCCACACATTCACATGCTAGTGTGGGTCAAAGACGCCCCTGTGTACGGCGAGGACTTGGACCACACCGTATGCAGGTTCATTGACCGCCACATTTCCTGCCAGATGCCTGACCCCGAGAAGGACCCGGAGCTCCACAAAATCGTCTCGGAGGTTCAGGTACACAGCAGGAGCCACACCGGCTCTTGCCGAAAGGGAAACGTGGTGTGTCGTTATGGCTTCCCCAAGCTGCCGTTTGATATCACCTGGATCACGGAGCCCTTTGCTGCCGATGTGGAAATGGAAGATGGTCAAGACCAGGAAGAGGTGATGAAGGAACGGAGGGAGCAGATCCGTCGGCAGCAAAGGGACGCAAAGGAAAAGCTTCGGCACCTGAGAGAGCTCCTCATGGATCCGAAGGCCTCCTTTGAGAGCTTGTCAGATCTCCTCCGTCGATGCGACTTGGAACACGACGCCTATCTGAAGTGCGCCGAAAATCTGACAAGCGGGAGCGTGGTCATGCTGAAGCGGCAGCCGAAGGAGTGTTGGGTTAACGCGTATAACCCAGACCTTCTCCGCGCTTGGAACGCAAACATGGACATCCAGTACGTCCTGGACGAGTACTGCTGTGCCATGTACATGATGTCGTACATCACCAAGCCGGAGCACGAGATGACCGAGTTCCTGAACTCGGTCGTGAAGACCAGCAGAGAGTCTGCCTTCAACCAATGTGAGGAAATGAGAAAGATCATGCAGGCCTATGCGAAGCACCGAGAGGTCAGCGCCCAGGAGGCAGTGGCTCGCACATGCAGCTTGCCCCTGAAAAAGTGCTCGCGGTCTGTGATTTTCCTCTCGACGGACGAGGAAGCCATGAAGATGAGTCTTCCTATGAGTCGCCTGAAGGACATGGCACCTGAGTCTGAAGAGGTCTGGATGTTGGGGGTACCTGAGAAGTACCTGTTCAGACCAAAGACTCCTGAGTTTCAGGGCATGTGCCTGGCCGAATTTGCATCAGACTATCGGGTAGTCTACGGCGAACAAGCACAGGGCCCCAGTGCCATTGCCCTTTTGTGTGACAAAGGACATATTGCCAAGAGGACAGCCGGAAAACCAGCAGTCATTCGATATGCGCGCTTCTCTGAGACCAAGGCGCCAGAAAAACATTTCAGACGACTGCTAAAGCTGTACCTCCCCCACCGATCTGACGACGAACTCAACGACGGGGGTCGCACCTCGTACGAAGAGTTCTACAAATCCCGACACGACGTCAAGGACATCGTGGAGCACAACAGGAAGCGATTCGAGGGACGAGGCGCAGGCATGGATAAGGCACTCCAGAACGTCCAGTTCGGTCCGGTCCTCAACGCTTGGAACACGTTCGCACCCGAGGTTGAGGCGGAACGGCAGGAGTGTCTTGAGCTCCGTGAAAAGATCCCAGAGGAGCAGGACGAAGACGCCGTGCCCGACTTTGAAGACCTGAATGTCGGTGAACCCGTTCCCCGAATCGAGGCGCCTCGGTTAAGTCCAGACTTTGTCCGCAAGATGTTTCAGAGTCTGAACGAGACCCAGGCGTGCGTCTTCTACGCTGTGCGCCAGTGGTGCCTTCGGCGTGTGTGGGGCCAAGATCCAGAACCGTTCCACTACTTTGTCTCTGGTGGAGCTGGTTGCGGTAAGTCCCACGTCATCAAGTGCATTCATGAGGAAGCAACGAGGATTCTGCGGCAGCTCCCGAGATTCCGGGACGCAGCTGACATGTCCCAGCCCACTGTCCTTCTGACTGCCTTCACGGGCACGGCAGCCTTTAACATCGCGGGCAAAACGTTGCACTCTGTCCTTAAGCTTCCCAGGTCCCTGGAACCGCCGTACCAGGGCCTGGGCAATGCACTTGATGAACTTCGAGCAACTTTGTCTTCGGTGGAAATTCTCATCATCGATGAGATTTCCATGGTTTCCAAGAAGCTGTTTGCCTACGTCAACTGGCGATTCCAGCAGCTCAAAGGAAACCGAAGACCTTTTGGCGGCATTTCCGTTCTTGCAGTCGGCGACTTTTACCAGCTGCCGCCGCTGGGCAGGGCCAAGCCGCTCTGTGTCTACGAGGAGACAGAGTTCGATCTCTGGAGAGAGCGCTTCACCATGGTCAACCTCACTGAGATCATGCGCCAGAAGGATGACCGAGCGTTCGCCGAACTCCTCAATCGACTGCGTGTCAAGCGCAAGCAAGATCCTCTGTGCGCTGCGGACAGAGGCTTGCTCATGAGAGCCGTCTCTGACGGCAAAGATTGCCCGCCAGGAACGCTGCACGTCTTTGCCACCAACAAGCAGGTAGATGGTCACAACGCAGCCACCGTGGCCTCCCTGCTTAAAGGGGACGTCAAAATAGCGGCCGAGGACTACAGGAAGGATGTCGCTACCGGCAGGAAGGTGCCTGTGCCCAACATCAAAGGCACCAAGAGAGATTTGCCTGACAGCATAATGGCAGCTGAAGGAGCAAGAGTTATGCTGATCAGGAATCTCAACGTGGAGGATGGCCTTGTCAATGGAACCTTTGGGACCATCTCCACCATTCTGCCTGACAGACGTGACCCTAAAGTCGTGAGCTTTCTTGGACTTAAACTGGATAATACCACAGCAGGACAGACTCTCCGCAAAAAGCTTCTGGGCCCCTCGGACGACTTGGTGTACGTCGAGAGATCCGAGGAGAGCATCGGTCGCAAGGGCGGAGTCGTGAGACGTCAGTTCCCCGTCAAGCTGGCCTTTGCGTGTACAGCCCACAAAGTTCAGGGAATGACGGTGACGTCGGCTGTCGTGAGCCTGAAACGCATGTTTCAGCCAGGCATGGCGTATGTGGCGCTTAGTCGCACCACTTCGCTTCAGGGTCTCACCATCACCGATTTTGATGAGACAAAAATCTATGCTGACCCTGCCATTACGACAGCTTTGGAAGACATGCGCAGCGCGAGTTTCCAGAGTGTTACTCCGCTGTTGCACCGCTTCAACCGGACGGAGCGACCAGACGCAGAGGTGACAATCGTCCATCATAACACCCAAGGGCTTCCATCTCACATGGTGGACCTGAAGTTGCATCACGAACTCAGGTTGGCAGATGTGCTTTGTCTCACCGAGACACATCTGTCAGGGTCCTCTGTATCCTCGTCCTTTGATCTGGAGGGATACACTGTGTTTCACCGCAGCAGACAGGCGTGTTACACCACGTGCAGGGACATGGCGTCAAAGGCCGGGGGTGGAGTTGCCGTGTACTGCAGGAGCGCTCTGATGGCGGAGGCGCCGAGCTGCATGGGACGTGTCACAGATCTCGAATGTCTGGTCGTGAAGGTTGAGGTCCCAGTCAAAGTGCTAATAGCAACTGTGTATAGACCTCCAGATTTTGGTTTGCAAAAGTTTCTGCCAAACCTCAACGCTCTCTTGGACACATTGGAACTGTTGGATCACCACCCTATTGTTGTTTGTGGTGACTTCAATGAAGACCTCCTTTCGAGAGGCAAAAAAAGCATAAGAGATGCACTTCTGTCCAGAGGCTACAACCAATTGATCACAGAGTCTACCACAGACAAGAACACTGTGATTGATCACATTTACATTTCCCAACCTGAGAAATGTGTTCAGTCAGGTGTTCTCCAAACGTATTATAGCTATCACAGCCCGGTCTATTGCATTTTGACTGGCTAAAGCCTCACCAGCCAACACTGATTTTGTGTCACACACTCACTTTGTGACACATCAGCGTGTTGTGCTGTCCGATTTTACAGTTGTGTCACACGTTTTTCATGTGGCACATTGTTCTGCTGTGTTTTGTTCTTGGTCTGATTTGTTCTTTGAGTTCCAGGCCTGAGGGGGTCCAGGAGGTGCAGTGGTGAGATCAGACGTCCTCCCACAAGTCCCCTCCTCTCGGACGCCCAGTCCTTTTGGAAGTCTTCTACAGCCTCCCCATAGGCATGTCTCAGGTAGGAACAAGTGTTCAATAGATATTCGTTCTAATCGTGCACATTAATTTACTTAATTGTTGAAAAATGTCAAACTAATTGATATTAATTTGCCACTCTTAATTGTTCACCTTTTAGAATTTGGACTTGGCTTCCTGTGGTCCAGGGAGCGGGGTGTGTAGTGTGCAGTGTCGGCCGACGGCCTGTATAGGTCCGGTAACGGCTGTAGCTCCACATCTGCTTCCACGACCTGCTACGACGGGACATGCCTCAGGTAAAAACCGCAGAACAGATTTGCACTTGTTTCACATTTCAATTTTCCCAGTTAATTTTGATCTTTTAACACCCACAGACAACACAGAAGACCTCCAGAAGGCTGAAAGAAAAGGCTGAATGGGACTTCACATGAATGTTGTAAATAAAAAATGTGTAGTATATGAAAATTTTTCAAGTCTGAAGTGTTTTCTTTGGTTGCTATAATAGTACTACATGTACAGTATTTTGTATTGTATTGTTATATTGGTCCTTCTCTCTATGTATATGGGTCATTCCAGAATTGGAGGACCATTTAGGCATCCTAACCTTTGAAAAATCTACCCTTTATTTCATATTTTTCTGTCATGTATTTAGGAAAACCAGGTAGTAAGCCATCAAATAATGTGATTCGGCCAGCTCAGGTATTAGTTACACTTTTTATGAAATGTTTTATTTGATGTGCGCCATGCATAGTACAATCCTGTTATGAATACTCAGGAACCTGAAAAAGTATATTTTTCCAAAAATGTTTAATAAATCCTTTACCATTAAGTAAAGAAGGCCACATGCACATTGGATAATCATTTAATTTCAGTTAAGACTTGACCTCTATTAATTTAAACAACTTTTGAACTCTGGCATGCCCAACTTTTCAATATTTGCATGTTTTTTTTTGTATTAAATTGCAAATATTTGCTCAGCTCTATTACAAATTTAATCATTCAAACCACTAAAAGGACAATAGGTCAAACCCTCATGAGTTTGGGAAAATCATTTAAGATTTTGATAAAAAATTATTTGGTAACTGTTGAAATTAGAGTAACAGGGTTGAATGGATCCATTACTACTCATTATAGATCATAACATAAATGTGATAAACAAATACTCAGGACCACAGGAATGCTGTTTAATAACATCTTATGCTGTGTATTAACCTGCAATGCCTATCATTCAATTTCTCTCATATTTCAAATATTAGGTTTTGGTGCTTTCTTTCATATAGGTGTAACTATAACAAGCTGGAATGTATGATATGAACATATTTTCAATAGAGGATCAGTAAGTAGGAATGATACATCAACATGTCACTAAGACCACAACTGGATCTGATCAAATATTCAACAGTCAAACATAAAAACAGTGGTACTGTAGGCAGACAACTATAAAAATGAATGAGGATGTCAAAAGTAGTCATGAACTGATCAATGTCATAGAAAGCTGATGTCCAGGTTTAAATTGCGTGGCTGGCCAGAGCATCCCACACCTCGCTTGCAATGACCATATGACGTGAGGTAACATTCTCTGGAGGAGGAATGAGGGACAGCACATCCTCAAAGGGATACCAATGAAGATCATCCCTCGATGGCCAGAAGAAACGATTTTCCCCCACTCTACATACATTTCACCTGGCAGTGGTGCGACAGACTGGAAAACGCCAAGTAAACCTCTCAGCTTCACACATTCTTAAGAGTGACTTCAATCCAAATTTTGACCAGGTGAGATCCTCCTGTCTGCCTTTCAAAATAAAAGCACAGCACAATTTCTAAATAAAAGCCTGCCACAGACTGGAAAACGCCAGTTAAACCTCTCAGCTTCACACAGCCTTGAGAGTAACTCCAATCCAAATTTTGACCATGTGAGATCTTCATGTCTCTGCCTTTGAAAATAAAAGCACAGCACAATTTTAAAATAAAAGCCTGCGAAGGACCGGAAAATGCCAGTTAAACCTCTCAGCTTCACACAGCGTTTAGAATAAATACGCCGCTCCAGACATGCACCCATCCCGAGCCCCTCCCACGATTTCCGCACCAGCGGGAATTGTCTAGTTAGGGGCTCGGGCTTCGACACGAGCCACTCTCCTCTCCATTGCAAAGCAATGGGAGGAGAGTGGCTCGTGGCGAAGCCACGAGCCACTATTGTTCTCCTGTGGCGTTTATTCTCTTTTATTATTCCTCACGTTTCCGCCGTTTTTCGATTCGCTTCTCCTCCTAGGGCTTTGAGAAAATCAAAGCAAATTATATATCAAAACGTGCGGCTTCATCGGGAATAGTGTGCTATGACTTTTCTAAGAAATTCGTCATTTTATCGCAGAATTATTCGCAAAAAACTGCGAAAAAAGTCCCATAGGAAATGAATGGGGAGTGAAAAAAATCGGCTCAAAAAATCCACTGTTTTCCAAACGCCACTCCTTCGCCATACGTTCACCTAGAAACTTCATTTAACCATCAAAACGCAGTGATTTTTCTTGTCTCCGCAGGAATGTAGTTTATGTCAGGCTGAGATTTACAGTTTTTGATCAGTGAGTCCTCAAAAAAGTGAAAATTCTCAAAATCTGCTGTGTTTAGAGTGCGGCATGTCAGTTGGTAGAGTGGAGGAGAGGTGAAAAATCCGCCTGAAAATTTCACGATCGCATCGCTCTCACGACCAAACGATAAATGTTAGGGGAATGAAATTTGGTCAGATTGTAAACAATTTTCCTGGGATTCAAATGAATCCAAGTTTGAAGACCTCGCTCTTTCTGAAGTGAAATGGCAGGCAGCAGTTTAGACCAAAGTCGCACCGTTCTCCCCATTAGAACCAATGTAAACTGGATCATCTGCCTCATGGAGGGACAGTGTTTTTTTAAATCGCTGTAACTCGGTCATTTCTCAGAATATTTGGAAAATAATTACATTCATGGAAAGCCACAGCCTTCCTCTCGCTCACGGTCATTTCGGTTTTCAGCTAGCATTCACGGTTAGCCCACAATTAGCGCCAGAACTCGACGTTGCGCGCTGCTGCTGAGAAGCAGTTTTCTGCTGTCTGTGGCAGGCACCGTTGCTATGGGGGCCCATAGCAACCGCCCTTACACACGCGCAGGCATGCTCCCACGCACACACACAGACTCATTGGACTGCCACACCCACCTTCACACCCAATACCTCCACAGGAGCTGCATTTCAGCCTGAAAATCAGTTAAACCTCTCAGCTTCACACAGCCTTGAGAGCAGGGGTGTCAAACTCAGTTCCAACACACCTGATTCAAATGATCAGGCTCGTTATAACGCTTCTGCTGATTATTTGAATCAGGTGTGTTGGAAGAAGGAAAGATCTAGAACATAGAGGGTAGTTGACCTCCAGGAACTGAGTTTGACACCCGTGCTTTAGAGTAACTCCAATCCAAATGTTGACCAGGTGAGATCTTCCTGTCATTGCCTTTCAAAATAAAAGCACAGCACAATTTCAAAATAAAAGCCTGTGACGGACTGGAAACGCCAGTTAAACCTCTCTGCTTCACACAGCCTTTCGAGTAACTCAAATCCAAATTTTGACCAGGTGAGATCTTCCTGTCTCTGCCTTTCAAAATAAAAGCACAGCACAATTTGCCAGTTAAACCTCTCACCTTCACACAGCCTTTTGAGTAACTCCAATTCAAATTTTGACCTGGTGAGATCCGGACATGCACACATCCCGAGCCCCTCCCACGATTTCCGCACCAGCGGGAATTGTCTAGTATTTCCATTACTACCCCAATATCATTTTTTCATCACGTTTCCGCCGAATTTCGGTCGCTAACTAGTCCTAGGGCTTTGAGAAAACCAAAATAAATTATATATCAAAACGTGCGGCTTCATCGGGAATAGTGTGCTATGACTTTTCTAAGACATTCGTCATTTTTTCGCAGAATTATTCGCAAAAAACTGCGAAAAAAGTCCCATAGAAAATGAATGGGGAGTGAAAAAAATCGGCTTAAAAAATCCACTTTTTTCCCAACGCCACTGCTTCGCCATACGTTCACCCAGAAACTTCATTTAACCATCAAAACGTAGTGATTTTTCTTGTCTCCGCAGGAATGTATTTTATGTCAGGCTGAGATTTACAGTTTTTCATCAGTGAGTCCTCAAAAAAGTGAAAATTCTTAAAATCTGCTCTGGTTAGAGTGCGGCATGTCAGTTGGTAGAGTGGAGGAGAGGAGAAAAATCCGCCTGAAAATTTCACGATCGCATCGCCCTCACGACCAAACGATAAATGTTAGGAGAATGAAATTTGGTCAGATTGTAGACAATTTTCCTGGGATTCAAATGAATCCAAGTTTGAAGACCTAGCTCTTTCTGAAGTGAAATGGCAGGCAGCAGTTTAGACCAAAGTCGCACCGTTCTCTCCATAAGAACCAATGTAAACTGAATCATCTGGCTCATGGAGGGACAGTGTTTTTTAAATCGCTGTAACTCGGTCATTTCTCTCAATATTTGGAAAATAATCATATCTATGGATAGCCACAGCCTTCCTCTCGCTCACGGTCATTTTAGTTTTCAGCTCGCATTAACGGTTCGCCCACAATTAGCGCCAGAACGAGACGTTGCGCGGTGCTGCTGAGAAGCACTTTTCTGCTGTCTGTGGCAGGCACCGTTGCTATGGGGGCCCATAGCAACCGTCCTTACACACGCGCAGGCATGCTCGCACGCACACACACAGACTCATTGGTGTGCCACACCCACCTTCACACCCAATACCTCCACAGGAGCTGCATTTCAGCCTGAAAATCACTGAAACCTCTCAGCTTCACACAGCCTTGAGAGCAGGGGTGTCAAACTCAGTTCCAACACACCTGATTCAAATGATCAGGCTCGTTATCAGGCTTCTGCTGAGCTTAATGATGAGCTGATTATTTGAATCAGGTGTGTTGGAAGAGGGAAACATCTAAAAAATAGAGGATAGTTGACATCCAGGAACTGAGTTTGACACCCCTGCTTTAGAGTAACTCCAATCGAAATGTTGACCAGGTGAGATCTTCATGTCTTTCCCTTTCAAAATAAAAGCACAGCACAATTTCAAAATAAAAGCCTGTGATGGGCCTGAAAACACCAGTTAAACCTCTCAGCTTCACACAGCCTTTACAATAACTCCAATCCAAATTTTGACCAGGTGAGATCTCCCTGTCTCTGCCTTTCAAAATAAAAGCACAGCACAATTTCTAAATAAAAGCCTGCGATGGGCCTGAAAACACCAGTTAAACCTCTCAGCTTCACACAGCCTTTACTCCAATCCAAAGTTTAACCAGGTCTGATCTTCCTGTCTCTGCCTTTCAAAATAAAAGCACAGCACAATTTCAAAATAAAAGCCTGAAACAGACCAAAAAATGCCAGTTAAACCTCTCAGCTTGACACAGCCTTTAGAGTAACTCCAATCCAAATTTTGACCAGGTGAGATCTTCTTGTCTCTGCCTTTCAAAATAAAAGCACAGCACAATTTCAAAATAAAAGCCTGTGACGGACCAAAAAATAACCCTCTCCTGCCCAGCTCCGGACATGCACCCATCCCGAGCCCCTCCCACGATTTCCGCGAGCGGGAATTGTCTAGTTAGGGGCTCGGGCTTCGACACGAGCCACTCTCCTCTCCATTGCAAAGCAATGGGAGGAGAGTGGCTCGTGGCGAAGCCACGAGCCACTATTGTTCTCCTGTGGCGTTTATTATTCTCTTTTATTATTCCTAACGTTTCCGCCGTTTTTCGGTCGCTAACTCGTCCTAGGGCTTTGAGAAAACCAAAACAAATTATACATCAAAACGTGCGGCTTCATCGGGAATAGCGGGCTATGACTTTTCTAAGAAATTCGTCATTTTATCGCAGAATTATTCGCAAAAAACTGCGAAAAAACTCCCATAGGAAATGAATGGGGACGGAAAAAAATCGGCTGAAAAAATCCACTTTTTTCCAAACGCCACTGCTTCGCCATACGTTCACCTAGAAACTTCATTTAACCATCAAAACGCAGTGATTTTTCTTGTCTCCGCAGGAATGTATTTTATGTCTGGCTGAGATTTACAGTTTTTGATCAGTGAGTCCTCAAAAAAGTGAAAATTCTCAAAATCTGCTCTGGTTAGAGTGCGGCATGTCAGTTGGTAGAGTGGAGGAGAGGAGAGAAATCCGCCTGAAAATTTCCCAATCGCATCGCCCTCACGACCAAACCATAAAAGTTAGGGGAATGAAATTTGGTCAGATCGTAAACAATTTTCCTGGGATTCAAATGAATCCAAGTTTGAAGACCTAGCTCTTTCTGAAGTGAAATGGCAGGCAGCAGTTTAGACCAAAGTCGCACCGTTCTCTCCATAAGAACCAATGTAAACTGAATCATCTGCCTCATGGAGGGACAGTGTTTTTTAAATCGCTGTAACTCGGTCATTTCTCACAATATTTGGAAAATAATTACATTTATGGAAGGCCACAGCCTTCCTCTCGCTCACGGTCATTTTAGTTTTCAGCTACTATTCACGGTTAGCCCACAATTAGCGCCAGAACGAGATGTTGCGCGCTGCTGCTGAGAAGCACTTTTTGCTGTCTGTGGCAGGCACCGTTGCTATGGGGGCCATAGCAACCGCCCTTACACACGCGCAGGCATGGTGGCACGCACACACACAGACTCATTGGAGTGCCACACCCACCTTCACACCCAATATCTACACAGGAGCTGCATTTCAGCCTGAAAATCAGTTCAAACTCTCAGCTTCACACAGCCTTGAGAGCAGGGGTGTCAAATTCACTTCCAACACACCTGATTCAAATGATCAGGCTCGTTATCAGGCTTCCTCTGAGCTTCATGATAGCTAATCATTTGAATCAGGTGTGTTGGAAGAGGGAAACATCTAGAACATAGAGGATAGTTGACCTACAGGAACTGAGTTTGACACCCCTGCTTTAGAGTAACTCCAATCCAAATGTTGACCAGGTGAGATCTTCATGTCTTTCCCTTTCAAAATAAAAGCACAGTACAATTTCAAAATAAAAGCCTGCGACGAACTTCAAATGCCAGTTAAACCTCTCAGCTTCATACAGTCTTTACAGTAACTCCAATCCTCTATGTTTTATGTGTTTCCCTCTTCCAACACACCTGATTAAAATGATCAGGCTTGTTATAATGCTTCTGCTGAGCTTAATGATCAGCTGATTATTTGAATCAGGTGTGCTGGAAGAGGGAAACATATAAAACATAGAGGATAGTGGACCTCCAGGAACTGAGTTTGACACCCCTGGTTTGGAGTAACTCCAATCCAAATTTTGACCAGGTGAAATCTCCCTGTCTTTGCCTTTCAAAATGAAAGCAGGGCACAATTTCATAATAAAATCCTGCGATGGGCCTGAAAACACCAGTTAAACCTCTCTGCTTCACACAGCCTTTTGAGTAACTCCAATCCAAATTTTGACCAAATGATATCTTTCTGTCTCTGCCTTTCAAAATAAAAGCACAGAACAAATTGCCAGTTAAACCTCTCAGCTTCACACAGCCTTTTGAGTAACTCCAATCCAAATTTTGACCAGGTGAGATCTTCCTGTCTCTTCCTTTCAAAATGAAAGCACAGCACAATTTCAAAATAAAACCCTGCGATGGGCCGGAAAACGGAAGTTAAACCTCTCAGCTTCACACAGCCTTAAGAGAAACTCCAATCCAAATTTTGACCAGGTGAGATCTTCCTGTCTCTGCCTTTCAAAATTACTTTACTGCACAATTTGCCAGTTAAACCTCTCAGCTTCACACAGCCCTTTGAGTAACTCCAATCCAAATTTTGACCAGGTGAGATCTTCTTGTCTCTGCCTTTCAAAATAAAAGCACAGCACAATTTGAAAATAAAAGCCTGTGACGGACCAAAAAATACCCCTCTCCTGCCCAGCTCCGGACATGCACACATCCCGAGCCCCTCCCACGATTTCCGCGTGCGGGAATTGTCTAGTTAGGGGCTCGGGCTTCGACACGAGCCACTCTCCTCTCCATTGCAAAGCAATGGGAGGAGAGTGGCTCGTGGCGAAGCCACGAGCCACTATTGTTCTCCTGTGGCGTTTATTCTCTTTTATTCCTAACGTTTCCGCCGTTTTTCGATTCGCTTCTCCTCCTAGGGCTTTGAGAAAATCAAAGCAAATTATATATCAAAACGTGCGGCTTCATCGGGAATAGTGTGCTATGACTTTTCTAAGAAATTCGTCATTTTATCGCAGAATTATTCGCAAAAAACTGCGCAAAAAGTCCCATTGAAAATGAATGGGGAGCGAAAAAAATCGGCTGAAAAAATCCACTTTTTTCCAAACGCCACTGCTTCGCCATACGTTCACCTAGAAACTTCATTTAACCATCAAAATGCAGTGATTTTTCTTGTCTTCGTAGGAATGTATTTTATGTCAGGCTGAGATTTATAGTTTTTGATCAGTGAGTCCTCAAAAAAGTGAAAATTCTCAAAATCTGCTCTGGTTAGAGTGCGGCATGTCAGTTGGTAGAGTGGAGGAGAGGAGAAAAATCCGCCTGAAAATTTCACGATCGCATCGCCCTCACGACCAAACCATAAATGTTAGGGGAATGAAATTTGGTCAGATTGTAGACAATTTTCCTGGGATTCAAATGAATCCAAGTTTGAAGGCCTAGCTCTTTCTGAAGTGAAATGGCAGGCAGCAGTTTAGACCAAAGTCGCACCGTTCTCTCCATAAGAACCAATGTAAACTGAATCATCTGCCTCATGGAGGGACAGTGTTTTTTAAATCGCTGTAACTCGGTCATTTCTCACAAGATTTGGAAAATAATTACATTTATGGAAAGCCACAGCCTTCCTCTCGCTCACGGTCATTTTAGTTTTCAGCTACCATTAACGGTTCGCCCACAATTAGCGCCAGAACGAGATGTTGCGCGCTGCTGCTGAGAAGCACTTTTTTGCTGTCTGTGGCAGGCACCGTTGCTATGGGGGCCCATAGCAACCGCTCTTACACACGCGCAGGCATGGTCGCACGCACACACACAGACTCATTGGTGTGCCACACCCACCTTCACACCCAATACCTCCACAGGAGCTGCATTTCAGCCTGAAAATCAGTTCAACCTCTCAGCTTCACACAGCCTTTACAGCAGGGGTGTCAAACTCACTTCCAACACACCTGATTCAAATGATCAGGCTCGTTATCAGGCTTCTGCTGAGCTTAATGATAGTGTATCATTTGAATCAGGTGTGTTGTAAGAAGGAAACATCTAAAACATAGAGGATAGTGGTCCTCCAGAAACTGAGTTTGACACCCCTGCTTTAGAGTAACTCCAATCCAAATGTTGACCAGGTGAGATCTTCCTGTCTTTCCCTTTCAAAATAAAAGCACAGCACAATTTCAAAATAAAAGCCTGCGATGGGCCTGAAAACACCAGTTAAACCTCTCAGCTTCACACAGCCTTTAGAGCAGGGGTGTCAAACTCAGTTCCAACACACCTGATTCAAATGATCAGGCTCGTTATCAGGCTTCTGCTGAGCTTGATGATGAGCTGCTTATTTGAATCAGGTGTGTTGTAAGAAGGAAACATCTAGAACACAGAGGATAGCGGACCTCCAGGAACTGACTTTGACACACCTGCTTTAGAGTAACTCCAATCCAAATGTTGACCAGGTGAGATCTTCCTGTCTTTGCCTTTCAAAATAAAAGCACAGCACAATTTCAAAATAAAAGCCTTCGACGGACTGAAAGCGCCAGTTAAACCTCTCAGCTTCACACAGCCTTTTGAGTAACTCCAATCTAAATTTTGACCAGGTGACATCTTCCTGTCTCTGCCGTTCAAAATAAAAGCACAGCACAATGTCAAAATAAAAGCCTGCAAGGTACTGGAAATGCCTGTTAAACCTCTCAGCTTCACACAGCCTTTACAGTAACTTAAATCCAAATGTTCACCAGGTGAGATCTTCCCATCTCTTCCTTTCAAAATAAAAGCACAGCACAATTTCAAAATAAAAGCCTGCGATGGACGGACTGGAAAACACCAGTTAATCCTCTCAGCTTCACACAGCCTTTACAGTAACTCCAATCCAAATTTTGACCAGGTGAGATCTTGCTGTCTCTTGCTTTCAAAATAAAAGCACGGAACAACTTCAAAATAAATGCCTGTTATGGGCTGGAAAACGCGGAAATACGCCTCTCCGGACATGCACACATCCCGAGCCCCTCCCACGATTTCCGCGAGCGGGAATTGTCTAGTTAGGGGCTCGGGCTTCGACACGAGCCACTCTCCTCTCCATTGCAAAGCAATGGGAGGAGAGTGGCTCGTGGCGAAGCCACGAGCCACTATTGTTCTCCTGTGAAAAAAGCGTTTATTATTATTATCTTTTATTCACGTTTCCGCCGTTTTTCGGTCGCTAACTAGTCCTAGGGCTTTGAGAGAACCAAAACAAATTATATATCAAAACGTGCGGCTTCATCGGGAATCCCGGGCTATGAGTTTTCTAAGAAATTTGTCATTTTTTCGCAGAATTATTCGCAAAAAACTGCGAAAAAAGTCCCATAGGAAATGAATGGGGAGCGAAAAAAATCGGCTCAAAAAATCCACTTTTTTCCAAACGCCACTGCTTCGCCATACGTTCACCTAGAAACTTCATTTAACCATCAAAACGCAGTGATTTTTCTTGTCTCCACAGGAATGTATTTTATGTCAGGCTGAGATTTACAGTTTTTCATCAGTGAGTCCTCAAAAAAGTGAAAATTCTCAAAATCTGCTCTGGTTAGAGTGCGGCATGTCAGTTGGTAGAGTGGAGGAGAGGTGAAAAATTCGCCTGAAAATTTCCCGATCGCATCGGCCTCACGACCACACCATAAGAGATAGGACAATGAAATTTGGTCAGATTGTAGACAAATTTCCTGGGATTCAAATGAATCCAAGTTTGAAGATCTAGCTCTTTCTGAAGTGAAATGGCAGGCAGCAGTTTAGACCAAAGTCGCACCGTTCTCTCCATAGGAACCAATGTAAACTGAATCATCTGCCTCATGGAGGGACAGTGTTTTTTAAATCGCTGTAACTCGGTCATTTCTCACAATATTTGGAAAATGATTACATTTATGGTTTGCCACAGCCTTCCTCTCGCTCACGGTCATTTCGGTTTTCAGCTAGCATTCACGGTTAGCCCACAATTAACGCCAGAACGAGACGTTGCGCGCTGCTGCTGAGAAGCACTTTTCTGCTGTGTGTGGCAGGCACCGTTGCTATGGGGGCCCATAGCAACCGCCCTTACACACGCGCAGGCATGGTCCCACGCACACACACAGACTCACTGGAGTGCCACACCCACCTTCACACCCAATACCTCCACAGGAGCTGCATTTCAGCCTGAAAATCTGTTCAACCTCTGAGCTTCACACAGCCTTTAGAGCAGGGGTGTCAAACTCAGTTCAAACACACCTGATTCAAATGATCGGGCTCGTTATCAGGCTTCTGCTGGGATTAATGATGAGCTGATTATTTCAATCAGGTGTGTTGTAAGAAGGAAACATCCAGAACACAGAGGATAGTGGACCTCCAGGAACTGAGTTTGACATCCCTGCTTTGGAGTAACTCCAATCCAAATTTTGACCAGGTGAGATCTTCCTGCCTTTGTCTTTCAAAATAAAAGCACAGCACAATTTCAAAATAAAAGACTGCGACAGACTGGAAACGCCAGTTAAACCTCTCAGCTTCACACAGCCTTTACAGTAACTCCAATCCAAGTTTTGACCAGGTAAGATCTTCTTGCCTCTCCTGCGCTGCCCCGGACATGCACCCATCCCGAGCCCCTCCCACGATTTCCGCATCAGCGGGAATTGTCTAGTTAGGGGCTCGGGCTTCGACACGAGCCACTCTCCTCTCCATTGCAAAGCAATGGGAGGAGAGTGGCTCGTGGCGAAGCCACGAGCCACTATTGTTCTCCTGTGAAAAAAGCGTTTATTATTCTTCACGTTTCCGCCGTTTTTCGGTCGCTAACTAGTCCTAGGGCTTTGAGAAAACCAAAACAAATTATACATCAAAACGTGCGGCTTCATCGGGAATCCCGGGCTATGACTTTTCTAAGAAATTCGTCATTTTTTCGCAGAGTTATTCGCAAAAAACTGCGAAAAAAGTCCCATAGAAAATGAATGGGGAGTGAAAAAAATCGCCAGAAAAAATCCACTTTTTTCCAAACGCCACTGCTTCGTCATACGTTCACCTAGAAACTTCATTTAACCATCAAAACGCAGGGATTTTTCTTGTCTCCACAGGAATGTATTTTATGTCAGGCTGAGATTTATAGTTTTTCGTCAGTGAGTCCTCAAAAAAGTGAAAATTCTCAAAATCTGCTCTGGTTAGAGTGCGGCATGTCAGTTGGTAGAGTGGAGGAGAGGAGAAAAATCCGCCTGAAAATTTCACGATCGCATCGCCCTCACGACCAAACGATAAATGTTAGGAGAATGAAATTTGGTCAGATTGTAGACAATTTTCCTGGGATTCAAATGAATCCAAGTTTGAAGACCTAGCTCTTTCTGAAGGGAAATGGCAGGCAGCAGTTTAGACCAAAGTCGCACCGTTCTCCCCATAAGAACCAATGTAAACTGAATCATCTGGCTCATGGAGGGACAGTGTTTTTTAAATCGCTGTAACTCGGTCATTTCTCTCAATATTTGGAAAATAATCATATCTATGGATAGCCACAGCCTTCCTCTCGCTCACGGTCATTTTAGTTTTCAGCTCGCATTAACGGTTCGCCCACAATTAGCGCCAGAACGAGACGTTGCGCGGTGCTGCTGAGAAGCACTTTTCTGCTGTCTGTGGAAGGCACCGTTGCTATGGGGGCCCATAGCAACCGCCCTTACACACGCGCAGGCATGCTCGCACGCACACACACAGACTCATTGGTGTGCCACACCCACCTTCACACCCAATACCTCCACAGGAGCTGCATTTCAGCCTGAAAATCACTGAAACCTCTCAGCTTCACACAGCCTTGAGAGCAGGGGTGTCAAACTCAGTTCCAACACACCTGATTCAAATGATCAGGCTCGTTATCAGGCTTCTGCTGAGCTTAATGATGAGCTGATTATTTGAATCAGGTGTGTTGGAAGAGGGAAACATCTAAAACATAGAGGATAGTGGACCTCGAGGAACTGAGTTTGACACCCCTGCTTTAGAGTAACTCCAATCCAAATGTTGACCAGGTGAGATCTTCATGTCTTTCCCTTTCAAAATAAAAGCACAGCACAATTTCAAAATAAAAGCCTGTGATGGGCCTGAAAACACCAGTTAAACCTCTCAGCTTCACACAGCCTTTACAATAACTCCAATCCAAATTTTGACCAGGTGAGATCTCCCTGTCTCTGTCTTTCAAAATAAAAGCACAGCACAATTTCTAAAAAAAAGCCTGCGATGGGCCTGAAAACACCAGTTAAACCTCTCAGCTTCACACAGCCTTTACTCCAATCCAAAGTTTAACCAGGTCTGATCTTCCTGTCTCTGGCTTTCAAAATAAAAGCACAGCAGAATTTCAAAATAAAAGCCTGCAACAGACCAAAAAATGCCAGTTAAACCTCTCAGCTTCACACAGCTTTCAGAGTAACTCCAATCCAAATTTTGACCAGGTGAGGTCTTCCTGTCTCTGCCTTTCAAAATAAAAGCACAGCACAATTTCAAAATAAAAGCCTGCGACAGACTGGAAATGCCAGTTAAACATCTCAGCTTCACACAGCCTTTAGAGTATCTCCAATCCAAATTTTGACCAGGTGAGATCTTCCTGTCTCTGCCTTTCAAAATTACTTTACAGCACAATTTGCCAGTTAAACCTCTCAGCTTCACACAGCCTTTTGAGTAACTCCAATCCAAATTTTGACCAGGTGAGATCTTCTTGTCTCTGCCTTTCAAAATAAAAGCACAGCACAATTTCAAAATAAAAGCCTGCGACAGACTGGAAACACCAGTTAAACCTCTCAGCTTAACTCAACCTTTACAGTAACTCCAATCCAAAGTTTGACCAGGTGAGATTTTCCTGTCTCTGCCTTTCAAAATAAAAGCACAGCACAATTTCAAAATAAAAGCCTGTGACGGACCAAAAAATACCCCTCTCCTGCCCAGCTCCGGACATGCACACATCCCGAGCCCCTCCCACGATTTCCGCACCAGCGGGAATTGTCTAGTTAGGGGCTCGGGCTTCGACACGAGCCACTCTCCTCTCCATTGCAAAGCAATGGGAGGAGAGTGGCTCGTGGCGAAGCCACGAGCCACTATTGTTCTCCTGTTGGCGTTTATTATTATTCACGTTTCCGCCGTTTTTCGGTCACTAACTCGTCCTAGGGCTTTGAGAATACCAAAGTAAATTATATATCAAAACGTGCGGCTTCATCGGGAATAGTGTGCTATGACTTTTCTAAGAAATTCGTCATTTTTTCGCAGAATTATTCGCAAAAAACTGCAAAAAAAGTCCCATAGGAAATGAATGGGGACTGAAAAAAAATGGCCTTGAAAAATCCACTGTTTTCCAAACGCCACTCCTTCGCCATACGTTCACCTAGAAACTTCATTTAACCATCAAAACGCAGTGATTTTTCTTGTCTACACAGGAATGTATTTTATGTTAGGCTGAGATTTACGGTTTTCAATCAGTGAGTCCTCAAAAAGTGAAAATTCTCAAAATCTGCTCTGGTTAGAGTGCGGCATGTCAGTTGGTAGAGTGGAGGAGAGGAGAAAAATCCGCCTGAAAATTTCACGAACGAATCGCCCTCACGACCAAACCATCAATGTTAGGGGAATGAAATTTGGTCAGATTGTAAACAATTTTCCTGGGATTCAAATGAATCCAAGTTTGAAGACCTAGCTCTTTCTGAAGTGAAATGGCAGGCAGCAGTTTAGACCAAAGTCGCACCGTTCTCTCCATAGGAACCAATGTAAACTGAATCCTCTGGCTCAAGGAGGGACAGTGTTTTTTAAATCGCTGTAACTCGGTCATTTCTCACAATATTTGGAAAATAATTACATTTATGGAAAGCCACGGCCTTCCTCTCGCTCACGGTCATTTCGGTTTTCAGCTAATGTTCACGGTTAGCCCACAATTAGCGCCAGAACGAGACGTTGCGCGGTGCTGCTGAGAAGCACTTTTCTGCTGTCTGTGGCAGGCACCGTTGCTATGGGGGCCCATAGCAACCGCCCTTACACACGCGCAGGCATGCTCGCACGCACACACACAGACTCATTGGTGTGCCACACCCACCTTCACACCCAATACCTCCACAGGAGCTGCATTTCAGCCTGAAAATCACTGAAACCTCTCAGCTTCACACAGCCTTGAGAGCAGGGGTGTCAAACTCAGTTCCAACACACCTGATTCAAATGATCAGGCTCGTTATCAGGCTTCTGCTGAGCTTAATGATGAGCTGATTGTTTGAATCAGGTGTGTTGGAAGAGGGAAACATCTAAAACATAGAGGATAGTGGACCTCGAGGAACTGAGTTTGACACCCCTGCTTTAGAGTAACTCCAATCCAAATGTTGACCAGGTGAGATCTTCATGTCTTTCCCTTTCAAAATAAAAGCACAGCACAATTTCAAAATAAAAGCCTGTGATGGGCCTGAAAACACCAGTTAAACCTCTCAGCTTCACACAGCCTTTACAATAACTCCAATCCAAATTTTGACCAGGTGAGATCTCCCTGTCTCTGTCTTTCAAAATAAAAGCACAGCACAATTTCTAAATAAAAGCCTGCGATGGGCCTGAAAACACCAGTTAAACCTCTCAGCTTCACACAGCCTTTACTCCAATCCAAAGTTTAACCAGGTCTGATCTTCCTGTCTCTGGCTTTCAAAATAAAAGCACAGCAGAATTTCAAAATAAAAGCCTGCAACAGACCAAAAAATGCCAGTTAAACCTCTCAGCTTCACACAGCTTTCAGAGTAACTCCAATCCAAATTTTGACCAGGTGAGGTCTTCCTGTCTCTGCCTTTCAAAATAAAAGCACAGCACAATTTCAAAATAAAAGCCTGCGACAGACTGGAAATGCCAGTTAAACATCTCAGCTTCACACAGCCTTTAGAGTATCTCCAATCCAAATTTTGACCAGGTGAGATCTTCCTGTCTCTGCCTTTCAAAATTACTTTACAGCACAATTTGCCAGTTAAACCTCTCAGCTTCACACAGCCTTTTGAGTAACTCCAATCCAAATTTTGACCAGGTGAGATCTTCTTGTCTCTGCCTTTCAAAATAAAAGCACAGCACAATTTCAAAATAAAAGCCTGCGACAGACTGGAAACACCAGTTAAACCTCTCAGCTTAACTCAACCTTTACAGTAACTCCAATCCAAAGTTTGACCAGGTGAGATTTTCCTGTCTCTGCCTTTCAAAATAAAAGCACAGCACAATTTCAAAATAAAAGCCTGTGACGGACCAAAAAATACCCCTCTCCTGCCCAGCTCCGGACATGCACACATCCCGAGCCCCTCCCACGATTTCCGCACCAGCGGGAATTGTCTAGTTAGGGGCTCGGGCTTCGACACGAGCCACTCTCCTCTCCATTGCAAAGCAATGGGAGGAGAGTGGCTCGTGGCGAAGCCACGAGCCACTATTGTTCTCCTGCTGCGTTTATTAGGGGCTCGGGCTTCGACACGAGCCACTCTCCTCTCCATTGCAAAGCAATGGGAGGAGAGTGGCTCGTGGCGAAGCCACGAGCCACTATTGTTCTCCTGTTGCGTTTATTATATTTTATTTTTAACGTTTCCGCCGTTTTTCGGTCGCTAACTAGTCCTAGGGCTTTGAGAAAACCAAAACAAATTATATATCAAAACGTGCGGCTTCATCGGGAATCCCGGGCTATGACTTTTCTAAGAAATTCGTCATTTTTTCGCAGAATTATTCGCAAAAAACTGCGAAAAAATTCCCATAGAAAATGAATGGGGAGTGAAAAAATCGGCTGAAAAAATCCACTTTTTTCCAAACGCCACTCCTTCGCCATACGGTCACCTAGAAACTTCATTTAACCATCAAAACGCAGGGATTTTTCTTGTCTCCGCAGGAATGTAGTTTATGTCAGGCTGAGATTTACAGTTTTTGATCAGTGAGTCCTCAAAAAAGTGAAAATTCTCAAAATCTGCTCTGGTTAGAGTGCGGCATGTCAGTTGGTAGAGTGGAGGAGAGGAGAAAAATCCGCCTGAAAATTTCACGATCGCATCGCCCTCACGACCAAAGCATAAATGTTAGGGGAATGAAATTTGGTCAGATTGTAAACAATTTTCCTGGGATTCAAATGAATCCAAGTTTGAAGACCTACCTCTTTCTGAAGTGAAATGGCAGGCAGCAGTTTAGACCAAAGTCGCACCGTTCTCTCCATAAGAACCAATGTAAACTGAATCATCTGCCTCATGGAGGGACAGTGTTTTTTAAATCGCTGTAACTCGGTCATTTCTCACAATATTTGGAAAATAATTACATTTCTGGTTTGCCACAGCCTTCCTCTCGCTCACGGTCTTTTCGGTTTTCAGCTAGCATTAACGGTTAGCCCACAATTAGCGCCAGAACGACACGTTGCGCGCTGCTGCTGAGAAGCACTTTTCTGCTGTCTGTGGCAGGCACCGTTGCTATGGGGGCCCATAGCAACCGCCCTTACACACGCGCAGGCATGCTCCCAAGCACACACACAGACTCACTGGAGTGCCACACCCACCTTCACACCCAATACCTCAACAGGAGCTGCATTTCAGCCTGAAAATCAGTTCAACCTCTCAGCTTCACACAGCCTTTAGAGCAGGGGTGTCAAACTCAGTTCCAACACACCTGATTCAAATGATCAGGCTCGTTATCAGGCTTCTGCTGAGCTTTATGATGAGCTGATTATTTGAATCAGGTGTGTTGTAAGAAGGAAACATCTAGAACATAGAGGATAGTGGACCTCCAGGAACTGAGTTTGACACCCCTGCTTTACAGTAACTCCAATCCAAATGTTGACCAGGTGAGATCTTCCTGTCTCTGCCTTTCAAAATAAAAGCACAGCACAATTTCAAAATAAAAGCCTGCGACGAACTGGAAACGCCAGTTAAACCTCTCACCTTCACACAGCCTTTACTCCAATCCAAAGTTTAACCAGGTCTGATCTTCCTGTCTCTGTCTTTCAAAATAAAAGCACAGCACAATTTCAAAATAAAAGCCTGCAACAGGCCAAAAAATGCCAGTTAAACCTCTCAGCTTCACACAGCCTTTAGAGTAACTCCAATCCAAATTTTGACCAGGTGAGATCTTCAGGTCTGTGCCTTTGAAAATTACTTTACAGCACAATTTGCCAGTTAAACCTCTCAGCTTCACACAGCCTTTTGAGTAACTCCAATCCAAATTTTGACCAGGTGAGATCTTCTTGTCTCTGCCTTTCAAAATAAAAGCACAGCACAATTTCAAAATAAAAGCCTGCGAAAGACTGGAAACACCAGTTAAACCTCTCACCTTCACACAGCCTTTACAGTAACTCCAATCCAAATGTTGACCAGGTGAGATCTTCCTCTCTTTCCCTTTCAAAATAAAAGCACAGCACAATTTCAAAATAAAAGCCTGCGACGGACTGGAAACGCCAGTTAAACCTCTCAGCTTCATACAGCCTTTTCTCCAATCCAAATTTTAACCAGGTCTGATCTTCCTGTCTCTGCCTTTCAAAATAAAAGCACAGCACAATTTCAAAATAAAAGCCTGCCACGGACCAGAAAATGCCGAAATACGCCTCTCCGGACATGCCACACATCCCGAGCCCCTCCCACGATTTCCGCGAGCGGGAATTGTCTAGTCTTTTATTATTAACGTTTCCGCCGTTTTTCGGTCGCTAACTCGTCCTAGGGCTTTGAGAAAACCAAAACAAATTATATATCAAAACGTGCGGCTTCATCGGGAATCCCGGGCTATGACTTTTCTAAGAAATTCGTCATTTTATCGCAGAATTATTCTCAAAAAACTGCGAAAAAATTCCCATAGAAATGAATGGGGACTGAAAAAAAAAATCCACTCTTTTCCAAACGCCACTCCTTCGCCATACGTTCACCTAGAAAAGTCATTTAACCATCAAAATGCAGTGATTTTTCTTGTCTTCGTAGGAATGTATTTTGTGTCAGGCTGAGATTTATAGTTTTTGATCAGTGAGTCCTCAAAAAAGTGAAAATTCTCAAAATCTGCTCTGGTTAGAGTGCGGCATGTCAGTTGGTAGAGTGGAGGAGAGGTGAAAAATCCGCCTGAAAATTTCACGATCGCATCGCCCTCACGACCAAACCATAAGAGTTAGGAAAATGAAATTTGGTCAGATTGTAGACAATTTTCCTGGGATTCAAATGAATCCAAGTTTGAAGATCTAGCTCTTTCTGAAGTGAAATGGCAGGCAGCAGTTTAGACCAAAGTCGCACCGTTCTCTCCATTGGAACCAATGTAAACTGAATCATCTGCCTCATGGAGGGACAGTATTTTTTAAATCGCTGTAACTCGGTCATTTCTCACAATATTTGGAAAATAATTACATTTATGGAAAGCCACAGCCCTCCTCTCACTCACGGTCATGTCGGTTTTCAGGTAGCGTTCACGGTTAGCCCACAATTAGCGCCAGAACGAGACGTTGCGCGCTGCTGCTGAGAAGCACTTTTCTGCTGTCTGTGGCAGGCACCGTTGCTATGGGGCCCATAGCAACCGCCCTTACACACGCGCAGGCATGCTCCCACGCACACACACAGACTCATTAGTGTGCCACACCCACCTTCACACCCAATACCTCCACAGGAGCTGCATTTCAGCCTGAAAATCAGTTCAAACTCTCAGCTTCACACAGCCTTTACAGCAGGGGTGTCAAACTCAGTTCCAACACACCTGATTCAAATGATCAGGCTCGTTATCAGGCTTCTCCTGAGCTTTATGATGTAAGATGGAAACATCTAGAACAAAGAGGATAGTGGGCCTCCAGGAACTGAGTTTGACACCCCTGCTTTACAGTAACTCCAATCCAAATGTTGACCAGGTGAGATCTTCCTGCCTTTCCCTTTCAAAATAAAAGCACAGCACAATTTCAAAATAAAAGCCTGCGATGGGCCTGAAAACACCAGTTAAACCTCTCAGCTTCACACAGCCTTTAGAGCAGGGGTGTCAAACTCAGTTCCAACACACATGATTCAAATGATCAGGCTCGTTATCAGGCTTCTGCTGAGCTTCATGATAGCTAATCATTTGAATCAGGTGTGTTGTAAGAAGGAAACATGTAGAACACAGAGGATAGTGGTCCTCCGGGAACTGAGTTAGACACCCCTGCTTTACAGTAACTCCAATCCAAATTTTGACCAGGTCAGATCTTCCTGTCTTTGCCTTTCAAAATAAAAGCACAGCACAATTTCAAAATAAAAGCCTGCCATGGACCAGAAATGCCAGTTGAACCTCTCAGCTTCACACAGCCTTTAGAGTAACTCCAATCTAAATTTTGACCAGGTCCAATCTTCTTGTCTCTTCCTCTCAAAATAAAAGCACAGCACAATTTGCCTGTTAGACTTCTCAGCTTCACACAGCCTTTACAATAACTCCAATCCAAATTTTGACCGGGTGAGATCTTCTTGCCTCTCGTGCTCTGCTCCGGACATGCACACATCCCGAGCCCCTCCCACGATTTCCGCGAGCGGGAATTGTCTAGTATTTCCATTACTACCCCAATATCATTTTTTCTTCACGATTCCGCCGATTTTCGGTCGCTAACTCGTCCTAGGGCTTTGAGAAAACCAAAACAAATTATATATCAAAACGTGCGGCTTCATCGGGAATAGTGTGCTATGACTTTTCTAAGACATTCGTCATTTTTTCGCAGAATTATTCGCAAAAACTGCGCAAAAACTCCCATAGAAAATGAATGGGGAGTGAAAAAAATCGGCTCAAAAAATCCACTGTTTTCCAAACGCCACTGCTTCGCCATACGTTCACCTAGAAACTTCATTTAACCATCAAAACGCAGGGATTTTTCTTGTCTCCGCAGGAATGTATTTTATGTCAGGCTGAGATTTACAGTTTTTGATCAGTGAGTCCTCAAAAAAGTGAAAATTTTCAAAATCTGCTCTGGTTAGAGTGCGGCATGTCAGTTGGTAGAGTGGAGGAGAGGTGAAAAATCCGCCTGAAAATTTCCCGACCGCATCGCCCTCACGACCAAACGATAAATGTTAGGGGAATGAAATTTGGTCAGATTTTAAACAATTTTCCTGGGATTCAAATGAATCCAAGTTTGAAGACCTAGCTCTTTCTGAAGTGAAATGGCAGGCAGCAGTTTAGAGCAAAGTCGCACCGTTCTCCCCATAAGAACCAATGTTAACTGAATCATCTGCCTCATGGAGGGACAGTGTTCTTTAAATCGCTGTAACTCGGTCATTTCTCACAATATTTGGAAAATAATTACATTTATAGTTTGCCACAGCCCTCCTCTCGCTCACGGTCATTTCGGTTTTCAGTTAACATTCACGGTTAGCCCACAATTAGCGCCAGAACGGGAGGTTGCGCGCTGCTGCTGAGAAGCACTTTTCTGCTGTCTGTGGCAGGCACCGTTGCTATGGGGCCCATAGCAACCGCCCTTACACACGCGCAGGCATGCTCCCACGCACACACACAGACTCATTGGAGTGCCACACCCACCTTCACACCCAATACCTCCACAGGAGCTGCATTTCAGCCTGAAAATCACTGAAACCTCTCAGCTTCACACAGCCTTTAGAGCAGGGGTGTCAAACTCAGTTCCAACACACCTGATTCAAATGATCAGGCTCGTTATCAGGCTTCTGCTGAGCTTAATGATGAGCTGATTATTTGAATCAGGTGTGTTGGAAGAGGGAAACATCTAAAACATAGAGGATAGTGGACCTCCAGGAACTGAGTTTGACACCCCTGCTTTAGAGTAACTCCAATCCAAATGTTGACCAGGTGAGATCTTCCTTTCTTTCCCTTTCAAAATAAAAGCACAGCACAATTTCAAAATAAAAGCCAGCGATGGGCCTGAAAACACCAGTTAAACCTCTCAGCTTCACACAGCCTTTACAATAACTCCAATCCAAATTTTGACCAGGTGAGATCTTCCTGTCTCTGCCTTTCAAAATACAAGCACAGCACAATTTCTAAATAAAAGCCTGCGACAGACTGGAAATGCCAGTTCAACATCTCAGCTTCACACAGCCTTTAGAACAGGGGTGTCAAACTCAGTTCCAACACACCTGATACAAATGATCAGGCTCGTTATCAAGCTTCTGCTGAGCTTAATGATAGCTAATCATTTGAATCAGGTGTGTTGTAAGAAGGAAACATCTAGAACACAGAGGATAGTGGTCCTCCGGGAACTGAGTTTGACACCCCAGCTTTACAGTAGCTCCAATCCAAATTTTGACCAGGTGAGATCTTCCTGTCTCTGCCTTTCAAATTAAAAGCACTGCACAATTTGCCAGTTCAACCTCTCAGCTTCACACAGCCTTTAGAGTATCTCCAGTCCAAATTTTGACCAGGTGAGATCTTCATGTCTCTGCCTTTGAAAATAAAAGCACAGCACAATTTTAAAATAAAAGTCTGTGACGGACCGGAAAATGTCACCAAAACCTCTCAGCTTCACACAGCCGTTAGAATAAATACGCCTCTCCGGACATGCACACATCCCGAGCCCCTCCCACGATTTCCGCACCAGCGGGAATTGTCTAGTTAGGGGCTCGGGCTTCGACACGAGCCACTCTCCTCTCCATTGCAAAGCAATGGGAGGAGAGTGGCTCGTGGCGAAGCCACGAGCCACTATTGTTCTCCTGCTGCGTTTATCTTTTATTCTTCACGTTTCCGCCGTTTTTCGGTCGCTAACTAGTCCTAGGGCTTTGAGAAAACCAAAACAAATTATATATCAAAACGTGCGGCTTCATCGGGAATAGTGTGCTATGACTTTTCTAAGACATTCGTCATTTTTTCGCAGAATTATTCGCAAAAAACTGCGAAAAAAGTCCCATAGAAAATGAATGGGGAGTGAAAAAAATCGCCAGAAAAAATCCACTTTTTTCCCAACGCCACTGCTTCGCCATACGTTCACCTAGAAACTTCATTTAACCATCAAAACGTAGTGATTTTTCTTTTCTCCGCAGGAATGTATTTTCTGTCAGGCTGAGATTTACAGTTTTTGATCAGTGAGTCCTCAAAAAAGTGAAAATTTTCAAAATCTGCTCTGTTTAGAGTGCGGCATGTCAGTTGGTAGAGTGGAGGAGAGGTGAAAAATTCGCCTGAAAATTTCACGATCGCATCGCCCTCACGACCAAACTATAAATGTTAGGGGAATGAAATTTTGTCAGATTGTAAACAATTTTCCTGGGATTCAAATGAATCCAAGTTTGAAGACCTAGCTCTTTCTGACGTGAAATGGCAGGCAGCAGTTTAGACCAAAGTCGCACCGTTCTCTCCATAAGAACCAATGTAAACTGAATCATCTGCCTCATGGAGGGACAGTGTTTTTTAAATCGCTGTAACTCGGTCATTTCTCAGAATATTTGGAAAATAATTACATTTATGGAAAGCCACAGCCTTCCTCTCGCTCACGGTCATTTTAGTTTTCAGCTACCATTAACGGTTAGCCCACAGTTAACGCCAGAACGAGACGTTGCACGCTGCTGCTGAGAAGCACTTTTCTGCTGTCTGTGGCAGGCACCGTTGCTATGGGGCCCATAGCAACCGCCCTTACACACGCGCAGGCATGGTCGCACGCACACACACAGACTCATTGGAATGCCACACCCACCTCCACACCCAATACCTCCACAGGAGCTGCATTTCAGCCTGAAAATCAGTTCAACCTCTCAGCTTCACACAGCCTTGAGAGCAGGGGTGTCAAACTCAGTTCCAACACACCTGATTCAAATGATCAGGCTCGTTATCAGGCTTCTGCTGAGCTTGATGATGAGGTGATCATTTGAATCAGGTGTGTTGGAAAAGGGAAACATCTAGAACATAGAGGATAGTGGACCTCCAGGAACTGAGTTTGACACACCTGCTTTAGAGTAACTCCAATCCAAATGTTGACCAGGTGAGATCGTCCTGTCTTTGCCTTTCAAAATAAAAGCACAGCACAATTTCAAAATAAAAGCCTGCGACGGACTGGAAACGCCAGTTAAACCTCTCAGCTTCACACAGCCTTTAGAGCAGGGGTGTCAAACTCAGTTCCAACACACCTGATTCAAATGATCAGGCTCGTTATCAGGCTTCTGCTGAGCTTAATGATAGCTAATCATTTGAATCAGGTGTGTTGTAAGAAGGAAACATCTGGAACACAGAGGATAGTGGACCTCCAGGAACTGAGTTTCACACCCCTGCTTTACAGTAACTCCAATCCAAGGTCAGATCTTCCGGTCGTTGCCTTTCAAAATAAAAGCACAGCACGATTTCAAAATAAAAGCCTGCGACAGACTGGAAACGCCAGTTAAACCTCTCAGCTTCACACAGCCTTTACAGTAACTCCAATCCAAATTTTGACCAGGTGTGATCTTCCTGTCACTGCCTTTCAAAATAAGAGCACAGCACAATTTCAAAATAAAAGCCTGCGACAGACCGGAAAACGCCAGTTAAACCTCTCAGATTCACACAGCCTTTACTCCAATCTAAATTTTGACCAGGTGAGATCTTCCTGTCTTTGCCTTTCAAAGTAAAAGCACAGCACAATTTCAAAATAAAAGCTTGCGACAGACTGGAAAACGCCAGTTAAACCTCTCAGCTTCACACAGCCTTTAGAATAAATACGCCTTTCCAGACATGCACACATCCCGAGCCCCTCCCACGATTTCCGCGAGCGGGAATTGTCTAGTATTTCCATTACTACCCCAATATCATTTTTTTCATCACGTTTCCGCCAAATTTCGGTCGCTAACTCGTCCTAGGGCTTTGAGAAAACCAAAGCAAATTATATATCAAAACGTGCGGCTTCATCGGGAATAGTGTGCTATGACTTTTCTAAGACATTCGTCATTTTTTCGCAGAATTATTCGCAAAAAACTGCGCAAAAACTCCCATTGAAAATGAATGGGGAGTGAAAAAAATCTGCTTGAAAAATCCACTGTTTTCCAAACGCCACTCCTTCGCCATACGTTCACCTAGAAACTTCATTTAACCATCAAAACGCAGTGATTTTTCTTGTCTTCGCAGGAATGTAGTTTATGTCAGGCTGACATTTACAGTTTTTGATCAGTGAGTCCTCAAAAAAGTGAAAATTCTCAAAATCTGCTCTGCTTAGAGTGCGGCATGTCAGTTGGTAGAGTGGAGGACAGGTGAAAAACCCGCCTGAAAATTTCACGATCGCATCGCCCGTACAACCAAACGATAAGAGTTAGGAAAATGAAATTTGGTCAGATTGTAGACAATTTTCCTGGGATTCAAATGAATCCAAGTTTGAAGACTTAGCTCTTTCTGAAGTGAAATGGCAGGCAGCAGTTTAGAGCAAAGTTGCACCGTTCTCTCCATAGGAACCAATGTAAACTGAATCATCTGCCTCATGGAGGGACAGTGTTTTTTAAATCGCTGTAACTCAGTCATTTCTCACAATATTTGGAAAATAATTACATTTATGGAAAGCCACAGCCTTCCTCTCACTCACGGTCATTTCAGTTTTCAGCTACCATTCACGGTTAGCCCACAATTAGCGCCAGAACGAGACGTTGCGCGCTGCTCCTGAGAAGCAGTTTTTTGCTGTCTGTGGCAGGCACCGTTGCTATGGGGGCCATAGCAACCGCCCTTACACACGCGCAGGCATGCTCCCACGCACACACACAGACTCATTGGAGTGCCACACCCACCTTCACACCCAATACCTCCACAGGAGCTGCATTTCAGCCTGAAAATCAGTTCAACCTCTCAGCTTCACACAGCCATTTTTGCAGGGGTGTCAAACTCAGTTCCAACACACCTGATTCAAATGATCAGACTCGTTATCAGGCTTCTGCTGAGCTTAATGATAGCTAATCATTTGAATCAGGTGTGTTGTAAGAAGGAAACATCTAGAACATAGAGGATCGTGGTCCTCCAGGAACTGAATTTGACACCTCTGCTTTAGAGTAACTCCAATCCAAATTTTGACCAGGTGAGATCTTCCTTTCTCTGCCTTTCAAAATAAAAGCACAGCACAATTTCAAAATAAAAGCCAGCTATGGGCCTGAAAACACCAGTTAAACCTCTCAGCTTCACACAGCCTTTACAATAACTCCAATCCAAATTTTGACCAGGTGAGATCTTCCTGTCTCTGCCTTTCAAAATACAAGCACAGCACAATTTCTAAATAAAAGCCTGCGACAGACTGGAAATGCCAGTTCAACATCTCAGCTTCACACAGCCTTTAGAACAGGGGTGTCAAACTCAGTTCCAACACACCTGATACAAATGATCAGGCTCGTTATCAGGCTTCTGCTGAGCTTAATGATAGCTAATCATTTGAATCAGGTGTGTTGTAAGAAGGAAACATCTAGAACACAGAGGATTGTGGTCCTCCAGGAACTGAGTTTGACACCCCAGCTTTACAGTAACTCCAATCCAAATTTTGACCAGGTGAGATCTTCCTGTCTCTGCCTTTCAAATTAAAAGCACAGCACAATTTGCCAGTTCAACCTCTCAGCTTCACACAGCCTTTAGAGTATCTCCAATCCAAATTTTGACCAGGTGAGATCTTGATGTCTCTGCCTTTGAAAATAAAAGCACAGCACAATTTTAAAATAAAACTCTGTGACGGACCAGAAAATATCACCAAAACCTCTCAGCTTCACACAGCCGTTAGAATAAATACGCCTCTCCGGACATGCACACATCCCGAGCCCCTCCCACGATTTCCGCGAGCGGGAATTGTCTAGTATTTCCATTACTACCCCAATATCATTTTTTCTTCACGTTTCCGCCGATTTTCGGTCGCTAACTCGTCCTAGGGCTTTGAGAAAACCAAAGCAAATTATACATCAAAACGTGCGGCTTCTTCGGGAATAGTGTGCTATGACTTTTCTAAGAAATTCGTCATTTTTTCGCAGAATTATTCGCAAAAAACTACGACGAAAGTCCCATAGGAAATGAATGGGGAATGAGAAAAATCGGCTTGAAAAATCCACTGTTTTCCAAACGCCACTGCTTCGCCATACATTCACCTAGAAACTTCATTTAACCATCAAAACGCAGTGATTTTTCTTGTCTTCGCAGGAATGTATTCTATGTCAGGCTGAGATTTACAGTTTTTGTTCAGTGAGTCCTCATAAAAGTGAAAATTCTCAAAATCTGCTCTGGTTAGAGTGCGGTATGTCTGTTGGTAGAGTGGAGGAGAGGAGAAAAATCCGCCTTAAAATTTCCCGATCGCATCGCCCTCACGACCAAACCATAAATGTTAGGGGAATGAAATTTGGTCAGATTGTAGACAATTTTCCTGGGATTCAAATGAATCCAAGTTTGAAGACCAATCTCTTTCTGAAGGGAAATGGCAGGCAGCAGTTTAGACCAAAGTCGCACCGTTCTCCCCATTAGAACCAATGTAAACTGAATCATCTGGCTCATGGAGGGACAGTGTTTTTTTAAATCGCTGTAACTCGGTCATTTCTCACAATATTTGGAAAATAATTACATTCATGGAAAGCCACAGCCTTCCTCTCGCTCACGATCATGTCGGTTTTCAGTTAGCATTCACGGTTAGCCCACAGTTAGCGCCAGAACGAGACGTTGCGCGCTGCTGCTGAGAAGCACTTTTTTGCTGTCTGTGGCAGGCACCGTTGCTATGGGGGCCCATAGCAACCGCCCTTACACACGCGCAGGCATGCTCCCACGCACACACACAGACTCATTGGAGTGCCACACCCACCTTCACACCCAATACCTACACAGAAGCTGCATTTCAGCCTGAAAATCAGTTCTACCTCTCAGCTTCACACAGCCTTTACAGCAGGGGTGTCAAGCTCAGTTCCAACACACCTGATTCAAATGATCAGGCTCGTTATCAGGCTTCGGCTGAGCTTAATGATAGCGAATCATTTGAATCAGGTGTGTTGTAAGAAGGAAACATCTAAAACATAGAGTATAGTGGACCTCCAGGAACTGAGTTTCACACCCCTGCTTTACAGTAACTCCAATCCAAGGTCAGATCTTCCTGTCTGTGCCTTTCAAAATAAAAGCACAGCACAATTTCAAAATAAAAGCCTGCGATGGGCCTGAAACCACCAGTTAAACCCCTCAGCTTCACACAGCCTTTACAGTAACTCCAATCCAAATTTTGACCAGGTGAGATCTTCTTGCCTCTCCTGCGCTGCTCCGGACATGCACCCATCCCGAGCCCCTCCCACGATTTCCGCACCAGCGGGAATTGTCTAGTTAGGGGCTCGGGCTTCGACACGAGCCACTCTCCTCTCCATTGCAAAGCAATGGGAGGAGAGTGGCTCGTGGCGAAGCCACGAGCCACTATTGTTCTCCTGTGACGTTTATTAGGGGCTCGGGCTTCGACACGAGCCACTCTCCTCTCCATTGCAAAGCAATGGGAGGAGAGTGGCTCGTGGCGAAGCCACGAGCCACTATTGTTCTCCTGTGAAAAAGGCGTTTATCTTTTATATTTTCTTCAACATTCCGCCGTTTTTCGATTCGCTTCTCGTCCTAGGCCTTTGAGAAAACCAAAGCAAATTATACATCAAAACGTGCGGCTTCATCGGGAATAGTGTGCTATGACTTTTCTAAGAAATTCGTCATTTTTTCGCAGAATTATTCGCAAAAAACTGCAAAAAAAGTCCCATAGAAAATGAATGGGGAATGAAAAAAATCGACAAAAAAAATCCACTGTTTTCCAAACGCCACTGCTTCGCCATACGTTCACCTAGAAACTTCATTTAACCATCAAAACGCAGTGATTTTTCTTGTCTTCGCAGGAATGTATTTTATGTCAGGCTGAGATTTATAGTTTTTGATCAGTGAGTCCTCAAAAAAGTGAAAATTCTCAAAATCTGCTCTGGTTAGAGTGCGGCATGTCAGTTGGTAGAGTGGAGGAGAGGAGAAAAATCCGCCTGAAAATTTCACGATCGAATCGCTGTCACGACCAAACGATAAATGTTAGGGGAATGAAATTTGGTCAGATTGTAAACAATCTTCCTGGGATTCAAATAAATCCAAGTTTGAAGACATAGCTCTTTCTGAAGTGAAATGGCAGGCAGCAGTTTAGACCAAAGTTGCACCGTTCTCTCCATAAGAACCAATGTAAACTGAATCATCTGCCTCATGGAGGGACAGTGTTTTTTAAATCGCTGTAACTCGGTCATTTCTCACAATATTTGAAAAATAATTACATTTATGGAAAGCCACAGCCTTCTTCTCGCTCACGGTCATTTTAGTTTTCAGCTACCATTCACGGTTAGCCCACAATTAGCACCAGAACGAGACGTTGCGCGCTGCTCCTGAGAAGCACTTTTTTGCTGTCTGTGGCAGGCACCGTTGCTATGGGGGCCATAGCAACCGCCCTTACACACGCGCAGGCATGCTCCCACGCACACACACAGACTCATTGGAGAGCCACACCCACCTTCACACCCAATACCTCCACAGGAGCTGCATTTCAGCCTGAAAATCAGTTCAACCTCTCAACTTCACACAGCCTTTAGAGCAGGGGTGTCAAACTCAGTTCCAACACACCTGATTCAAATGATCAGGCTCATTATCAGGCTTCTGCTGTGCTTGATGATGAGCTGATTATTTGAATCAGGTGTGTTGGAAGAGGGAAACATCTAAAACATAGAGGATAGTGGACCTCCAGGAACAGAGTTTGACACCCATGCTTTAGAGTAACTCCAATCCAAATGTTGACCAGGTGAGATCTTCCTGTCTTTCCCTTTCAAAATAAAAGCACAGCACAATTTCAAAATAAAAGCCAGCGATGGGCCTGAAAACACCAGTTAAACCTCTCAGCTTCACACAGCCTTTACAATAACTCCAATCCAAATTTTGACCAGGTGAGATCTTCCTGTCTCTGCCTTTCAAAATACAAGCACAGCACAATTTCTAAATAAAAGCCTGCGACAGACTGGAAATGCCAGTTCAACATCTCAGCTTCACACAGCCTTTACAGTAACTCCAATCCAAATGTTGACCAGGTGAGATCTTCCTGTCTCTGCCTTTCAAAATAAAAGCACAGCACAATTTCAAAATAAAAGCCTGCTACAGACTGGAAACGCCAGTTAAACCTCTCAGCTTCACACAGCCTTTAGAGTAACTCCAATCCAAATTTTGACCACGTCTGATCTTCCTGTCTCTGCCTTTCAAAATAAAAGCAAAGCACAATTTCAACATAAAAGCCTGCTATGGACCGGAATACACCAAAATACGCCTCTCAGGACATGCACCGATCCCGAGCCCCTCTCACGATTTCCGCGAGCGGGAATTGTCTAGTTCTCTTTTATTAGGGGCTCGGGGCTGCAGCATGCAGCCCGAGCCACTATTGTTCTCCTGCTGCGTTTATTATATTTTCTTCAACTTCCGCCGTTTTTCGATTCGTAACTCGTCCTAGGCCTTTGAGAAAACCAAAATAAATTATATATCAAAACGTGCGGCTTCATCGGGAATAGTGTGCTATGACTTTTCTAAGAAATTCGTCATTTTTTCGCAGAATTATTCGCAAAAAACAGCGCAAAAAATCCCATAGAAATGAATGGGGACCGAAAAAAAATCGGCTTGACAAATCCACTGTTTTCCAAACGCCACTGCCTCGCCATACGTTCACCTAGAAACTTCATTTAACCATCAAAACGTAGTGATTTTTCTTGTCTTCGCAGGAATGTAGTTTATGTCAGGCTGAGATTTACAGTTTTTCATCAGTGAGTCCTCAAAATGGTGAAAATTTTCAAAATTTGCTCTGGTTAGAGTGCGGCATGTCAGTTGGTAGAGTGGAGGAGAGGTCAAAAATCCGCCTGAAAATTTCCCGATTGCATCGCCCTCACGACCAAACCATAAATGTTAGGGGAATGAAATTTGGTCAGATTGTAAACAATTTTCCTGGGATTCAAATGAATCCAAGTTTGAAGACCTAGCTCTTTCTGAAGTGAAATGGCAGGCAGCAGTTTAGACCAAAGTCGCACCGTTCTCTCCATAGGAACCAATGTAAACTGAATCATCTGCCTCATGGAGGGACAGTGTTTTTTAAATCGCTGTAACTCGGTCATTTCTCACAATATTTGGAAAATAATTACATTTATGGAAAGCCACGGCCTTCCTCTCGCTCACGGTCATTTTAGTTTTCAGCTACCATTCACGGTTAGCCCACAGTTAGCGCCAGAACGAGACGTTGCGCGCTGCTGCTGAGAAGCACTTTTTTGCTGTCTGTGGCAGGCACCGTTGCTATGGGGGCCCATAGCAACCGCCCTTACACACGCGCAGGCATGTTCGCACGCACACACACAGACTCATTGGTGTGCCACACCCACCTTCACACCCAATACCTCCACAGGAGCTGCATTTCAGCCTGAAAATCACTGAAACCTCTCAGCTTCACACAGCCTTTAGAGCAGGGGTGTCAAACTCAGTTCCAACACACCTGATTCAAATGATCAGGCTCGTTATCAGGCTTCTGCTGAGCTTGATGATGAGCTGATTATTTGAAACAGGTGTGTTGGAAGAGGGAAACATTTAAAACATAGAGAATAGTGGACCTCCAGGAACTGAGTTTGACATCCCTGCTTTAGAGTAACTCCAATCCAAATGTTGACCAGGTGAGATCTTCCTGTCTTTCCCTTTCAAAATAAAAGCACAGCAAAATTTCAAAAAAAAAGTCTGTGACGGACCAGAAAACGCCAGTTTAACCTGTCAGCTTCACACAGACTTTACAGTAACTCCAATCCAAATGTTGACCAGGTGAGATCTTCCTGTCTCTGCCTCTCACAATAAAAGCACAGCACAATTTCAAAATGAAAGCCTGCGACAGGCTGGAAACGCCAGTTCAACCTCTCAGCTTCACACAGCCTTTAGAGCAGGGGTGTCAAACTCAGTTCCAACACACCTGATTCAAATGATCAGGCTCGTTATCAGGCTTCTGCTGAGCATGATGATGAGCTGATCATTTGAATGAGGTGTGTTGGAAGAGGGAAACATCGAGAACATAGAGGCTAGTGGACCTCCAGGAACTGAGTTTGACACCCCTGCTTGAGAGTAACTCCAATCCAAATGTTGACCAGGTGAGATCTTCCTGTCTTTCCCTTTCAAAATAAAAGCACTGCACGATTTCAAAATAAAAGCCTGCGATGGGCCTGAAAACACCTATTAAACCTCTCAGCTTCACACAGCCTTTACAATAACTCCAATCCAAATTTTGACCAGGTGAGATCTTCCTGTCTCTGCCTTTCAAAATAAAAGCACAGCACAATTTGCCAGTTAAACCTCTCAGCTTCACACAGCCTTTAGAGTAACTCCGATTCAAATTTTGACCAGGTGAGATCTTCCTGTTTCTGCCTTTCAAAATAAAAGCACAGCATAATTTCAAAATAAAAGCCTGTGACGGACCGGAAAATACCCCTCTCCTGCACCGCTCCGGACATGCACCCATCCCGAGCCCCTCCCACGATTTCCGCGTGCGGGAATTGTCTAGTTATTCCTCACGTTTCCGCCGTTTTTCGATTCGCTTCTCCTCCTAGGGCTTTGAGAAAACCAAAGCAAATTATATATCAAAACGTGCGGCTTCATCGGGAATAGTGTGCTATGACTTTTCTAAGAAATTCGTCATTTTATCGCAGAATTATTCGCAAAAAACTGCGCAAAAAGTCCCATTGAAAATGAATGGGGAGTGAAAAAAATCGGCTCAAAAAATCCACTGTTTTCCAAACGCCACTGCTTCGCCATACGTTCACCCAGAAACTTCATTTAACCATCAAAACGCAGTGATTTTTCTCATCTCCGCAGGAATGTAATTTATGTCAGGCTGAGACTTACAGTTTTTCATCAGTGAGTCCTCAAAAAAGTGAAAATTCTCAAAATCTGCTCTGGTTAGAGTGCGGCATGTCAGTTGGTAGAGTGGAGGAGAGGTGAAAAATCCGCCTGAAAATTTCACGATCGCATCGCCCTCACGACCAAACGATAAATGTTAAGGGAATGAAATTCGGTCAGATTGTAGACAATTTTCCTGGGATTCAAATGAATCCAAGTTTGAAGACCTTGCTCTTTCTGAAGGGAAATGGCAGGCAGCAGTTTAGACCAAAGTTGCACCGTTCTCCCCATTAGAACCAATGTAAACTGAATCATCTGGCTCATGGAGGGACAGTGTTTTTTAAATCGCTGTAACTCGGTCATTTCTCACAATATTTGGAAAATAATCATATGTATGGATAGCCACAGCCTTCCTCTCGCTCACGGTCATTTCGGTTTTCAGCTGGCATTCACGGTTAGCCCACAATTAGCGCCAGAACGAGACGTTGCGCGCTGCTGCTGAGAAGGACTTTTCTGCTGTCTGTGGCAGGCACCGTTGCTATGGGGGCCCATAGTAACCGCCCTTACACACGCGCAGGCACGCTCCCACGCACACACACAGACTCATTGGAGTGCCACACCCACCTTCACACCCAATACCTACACAGGAGCTGCATTTCAGCCTGAAAATCAGTTCAACCTCTCAGCTTTACACAGCCTTTAGAGCAGGGGTGTCAAACTCAGTTCCAACACACCTGATTCCAATGATCAGGCTCGTTATCAGGCTTCTGCTGAGCTTAATGATGGCTAATCATTTGAATCAGGTGTGTTGTAAGATTGAAACATCTGGAACATAGAGGATAGTGAACCTCCAGGAACTGAGTTTGACACCCCTGCTTGAGAGTAACTCCAATCCAAATGTTGACCAGGTGAGATCTTCCTTTCTTTCCCTTTCAAAATAAAAGCACTGCACCATTTCAAAATAAAAGCCTGCGATGGGCCTGAAAACACCTATTAAACCTCTCAGCTTCACACAGGCTTTACAGTAACTACAATCCAAATTTTGACCAGGTGAGCTCTTCCTGTCTTTGCCTTTCAAAATAAAAGCACAGCACAATTTCAAAATAAAAGCCTTCGACGGACTGAAAACGCCAGTTTAACCTGTCAGCTTCACACAGACTTTACAGTAACTCCAATCCAAATGTTGACCAGGTCTGATCTTCCTTTCTCTGTTCCTCTCAAAATAAAAGCACAGCACAATTTGCCTGTTAGACTTCTCAGCTTCACACAGCCTTTACAGTAACTCCAATCCAAATTTTGACCAGGTGAGATCTTCTTGCCTCTCCTGCGCTGCTCCGGACATGCACCCATCCCGAGCCCCTCCCACGATTTCCGCATCAGCGGGAATTGTCTAGTTAGGGGCTCGGGCTTTGACACGAGCCACTCTCCTCTCCATTGCAAAGCAATGGGAGGAGAGTGGCTCGTGGCGAAGCCACGAGCCACTATTGTTCTCCTGCTGCGTTTATCTTTTCTTCTTCAACATTCCGCCGTTTTTCGGTCGCTAACTCGTCCTAGGGCTTTGAGAAAACCAAAACAATTTATATATCAAAACGTGCGGCTTCATCGGGAATCCCGGGCTATGACTTTTCTAAGAAATTCGCCATTTTTTCGCAGAATTATTCGCAAAAAACTGCGAAAAAAGTCCCATAGGAAATGAATGGGGAGTGAAAAAAATCGGCTCAAAAAATCCACTTTTTTCCAAACGCCACTGCTTCGCCATACGTTCACCTAGAAACTTCATGTAACCATCAAAACGCAGTGATTTTTCTTGTCTTCGCAGGAATGTAGTTTCTGTCAGGCTGAGATTTACAGTTTTTGATCAGTGAGTCCTCAAAAAAGTGAAAATTCTCAAAATCTGCTCTGGTTAGAGTGCGGCATGTCAGTTGGTAGAGTGGAGGAGAGGTGAAAAATCCGCCTGAAAATTTCACGATCGCATCGCCCTCACGACCAAACGATAAGAGTTAGGAAAATGAAATTTGATCAGATTGTAGACAATTTTCCTGGGATTCAAATGAATCCAAGTTTGAAGAGCTAGCTCTTTCTGAAGTGAAATGGCAGGCAGCAGTTTAGACCAAAGTTGCACCGTTCTCTCCATAGGAACCAATGTAAACTGAATCATCTGCCTCATGGAGGGACAGTGTTTTTTAAATCGCTGTAACTCGGTCATTTCTCAGAATATTTGGAAAATAATTACATTTATGGAAAGCCACAGCCTTCCTCTCGCTCACGGTCATTTCGGTTTTCAGCTGGCATTCACTGTTAGCCCACAATTAGGGCCAGAACGAGACGTTGCGCGCTGCTGCTGAGAAGCACTTTTCTGCTGTCTGTGGCAGGCACCGTTGCTATGGTGGCCCATAGCAACCGCCCTTACACACGCGCAGGCATGGTCCCACGCACACACACAGACTCATTGGAGTGCCACACCCACCTTCACACCCAATACCTCCACAGAAGCTGCATTTCAGCCTGAAAATCACTTCAACCTCTCAGCTTCACACAGCCTTTAGAGCAGGGGTGTCAAACTCACTTCCAACACACCTGATTCAAATGATCGGGCTCGTTATCAGGCTTCTGCTGAGCTTGATGATGAGCCGATTATTTGAATCAGGTGTGTTGTAAGAAGGAAACATCGAGAACACGGAGGATAGTGGTCCTCCAGGAACTGAGTTAGACACCCCTGCTTTAGAGTAACTCCAATCCAAATTTTGACCAGGTGAGATCTTCCTGTCTCTTCCTTTCAAAATAAAAGCACAACACAATTTCAAAAAAAAGCCTGCGATGAACCGGAAAACACCAGTTTAACCTCTCAGCTTCATAGAGCCTTTCGAGCAGGGGTGTCAAACTCAGTTCCAACACACCTGATACAAATGATCAGGCTCGTTATCAGGCTTCTGCTGGGATTAATGATGAGCTGATTATTTCAATCAGGTGTGTTGTAAGAAGGAAACATCCAGAACACAGAGGATAGTGGACCTCCAGGAACTGAGTTTGACATCCCTGCTTTGGAGTAACTCCAATCCAAATGTTGACCAGGTGAGATCTTCCTGTCTCTTGCTTTCAAAATAAAAGCACGGAACAATTTCAAAATAAAAGCCTGCGATGAACCGGAAAACGCTAGTTAAACCTCTCAGTTTCACACAGTAACTCCAATCCAAATTTTGACCAGGTGAGATCTTCCTGTCTCTGAGTTTCAAAATAAAAGCACAGCACAATTTCTAAATAAAAGCCTGCGACAGGCTGGAAACGCCAGTTAAACCTCTCAGCTTCACACAGCCTTTAGAGTAACTCCAATCCAAATTTTGACCAGGTCTGATCTTCCTGTCTCTTCCTCTCAAAATAAAAGCACAGCACAATTTGCCTGTTAGACTTCTCAGCTTCACACAGCCTTTACAGTAACTCCAATCCAAATTTTGACCAGGTGAGATCTTCTTGCCTCTGCTGCGCTGCTCCGGACATGCACCCATCCCGAGCCCCTCCCACGATTTCCGCATCAGCGGGAATTGTCTAGTTAGGGGCTCGGGCTTCGGCACGAGCCACTCTCCTCTCCATTGCAAAGCAATGGGAGGAGAGTGGCTCGTGGCGAAGCCACGAGCCACTATTGTTCTCCTGTGAAAAAAGCGTCTATTATTATTAGGGGCTCGGGCTTCGGCACGAGCCACTCTCCTCTCCATTGCAAAGCAATGGGAGGAGAGTGGCTCGTGGCGAAGCCACGAGCCACTATTGTTCTCCTGTGGCGTTTATTATTATTCTCTTTTATTATTCTTCACGTTTCCGCCGTTTTTCGGTCGCTAACTCGTCCTAGGCCTTTGAGAAAACCAAAGCAAATTATATATCAAAACGTGCGGCTTCATCGGGAATCCCGGGCTATGACTTTTCTGAGAAATTCCTCATTTTTTCGCAGAATTATTCGCAAAAAACTGCGAAAAAAGTCCCATAGAAAATGAATGGGGAGTGAAAAAAATCGGCTCAAAAAATCCACTATTTTCAAAACGCCACTCCTTCGCCAGACGTTCACCTAGAAACTTCATTTAACCATCAAAACGCAGTGATTTTTCTTGTCTCCGCAGGAATGTATTTTATGTCAGGCTGAGATTTACAGTTTTTGATCAGTGAGTCCTCAAAAAAGTGAAAATTCTCAAAATCTGCTCTGGTTAGAGTGCGGCATGTCAGTTGGTAGAGTGGAGGAGAGGTGAAAAATCCGCCTGAAAATTTCACGATCGCATCGCTCTCACGACCAAACGATAAACGTTAGAGGAATAAAATTTGGTCAGATTGTAGACAAATTCCTTGGGATTCAAATGAATCCAAGTTTGAAGGACTAGCTCTTTCTGAAGGGAAATGGCAGGCAGCAGTTTAGACCAAAGTTGCACCGTTCTCCCCATTAGAACCAATGTAAACTGAATCATCTGCCTTATGGAGGGACAGTGTTTTTAAATCGCTGTAACTCGGTCATTTCTCACAATATTTGGAAAATAATTACATTTATGGAAAGCCACTGCCTTCCTCTCGCTCACGGTCATTTTAGTTTTCAGCTAGCATTCAAGGTTAGCCCACAATTAGCGCCAGAACGAGACGTTGCGCGCTGCTGCTGAGAAGCACTTTTCTGCTGTCTGTGGCAGGCACCGTTGCTATGGGGGCCCATAGCAACCGCCCTTACACACGCGCAGGCATGTTCGCACGCACACACACAGACTCATTGGTGTGCCACGCCCACCTTCACACCCAATACCTCCACAGGAGCTGGATTTGAGCCTGAAAATCAGTTCAACCTCTCAGCTTGACACAGCCTTTAGAGCAGGGGTGTCAAACTCAGTTCCAACACACCTGATTCAAATGATCAGACTCGTTATCAGGCTTCTGCTGAGCTTCATGATAGCTAATCATTTGAATCAGGTGTGTTGTAAGAAGGAAACATCTTGAACATAGAGGATCGTGGTCCTCCAGGAACTGAATTTGACACCTCTGCTTTAGAGTAACTCCAATCCAAATTTTGACCAGGTGAGATCTTCCTTTCTCTGCCTTTCAAAATAAAAGCACAGCACAATTTCAAAATAAAAGCCTGCGACAGACGGAAAACGCCAGTTAAACCTCTCAGCTTCACACAGCCTTTACTCTAATCCAATTTTTGACCAGGTGAGATCTTCCTGTCTCTGCCTTTCAAACGAAAAGCACAGCAAAATTTCCAAATAAAAGCCTATGACAGACTGGAAAGCGCCAGTTAAACCTCTCAGCTTCACACAGCCTTTACAGTAACTCCAATCCAAATTTTGACCAGGTGAGATCTTCCTGTCATTGACTTTCAAAATAAAAGCACAGCACAATTTCAAAATAAAAGCCTGCGACAGGCTGGCAACGCCAGTTCAACCTCTCAGCTTCACACAGCCTTTAGAGTAACTCCAATCTAAATTTTGAGCAGGTCCAATCTTCTTGTCTCTTCCTCTCAAAATAAAAGCACAGCACAATTTGCCTGTTAGACTTCTCAGCTTCACACAGCCTTGACAGTAACTCCAATCCAAATTTTGACCAGGTGAGATCTTCTTGCCTCTCGTGCGCTGCTCTGGACATGCACACATCCCGAGCCCCTCCCACGATTTCCGCGAGCGGGAATTGTCTAGTATTTCCATTACTACCCCAATATCATTTTTTCTTCACGTTTCCGCCGATTTTCGGTCGCTAACTCGTCCTAGGGCTTTGAGAAAACCAAAACAAATTATACATCAAAACGTGCGGCTTCATCGGGAATAGTGTGCTATGACTTTTCTAAGAAATTCGTCATTTTTTCGCAGAATTATTCGCAAAAAACTGCGAAAAAAGTCCCATAGGAAATGAATGGGGAGTGAAAAAAATCGGCTCAAAAAATCCACTTTCTTCCAAACGCCACTCCTTCGCCATACGTTCACCGAGAAACTTCATTTAACCATCAAAACGCAGTGATTTTTCTTGTCTTCGCAGGAATGTATTCTATGTCAGGCTGAGATTTACAGTTTTTGTTCAGTGAGTCCTCAAAAAAGTGAAAATTCTCAAAATCTGCTCTGGTTAGAGTGCGGTATGTCTGTTGGTAGAGTGGAGGAGAGGAGAAAAATCCGCCTTAAAATTTCCCGATCGCATCGCCCTCACGACCAAACCATAAATGTTAGGGGAATGAAATTTGGTCAGATTGTAGACAATTTTCCTGGGATTCAAATGAATCCAAGTTTGAAGACCAATCTCTTTCTGAAGGGAAATGGCAGGCAGCAGTTTAGACCAAAGTCGCACCGTTCTCCCCATTAGAACCAATGTAAACTGAATCATCTGGCTCATGGAGGGACAGTGTTTTTTTAAATCGCTGTAACTCGGTCATTTCTCACAATATTTGGAAAATAATTACATTCATGGAAAGCCACAGCCTTCCTCTCGCTCACGATCATGTCGGTTTTCAGTTAGCATTCACGGTTAGCCCACAGTTAGCGCCAGAACGAGACGTTGCGCGCTGCTGCTGAGAAGCACTTTTTGCTGTCTGTGGCAGGCACCGTTGCTATGGGGGCCCATAGCAACCGCCCTTACACACGCGCAGGCATGCTCCCACGCACACACACAGACTCATTGGAGTGCCACACCCACCTTCACACCCAATACCTACACAGAAGCTGCATTTCAGCCTGAAAATCAGTTCTACCTCTCAGCTTCACACAGCCTTTACAGCAGGGGTGTCAAGCTCAGTTCCAACACACCTGATTCAAATGATCAGGCTCGTTATCAGGCTTCGGCTGAGCTTAATGATAGCGAATCATTTGAATCAGGTGTGTTGTAAGAAGGAAACATCTAAAACATAGAGTATAGTGGACCTCCAGGAACTGAGTTTCACACCCCTGCTTTACAGTAACTCCATTCCAAGGTCAGATCTTCCTGTCTGTGCCTTTCAAAATAAAAGCACAGCACAATTTCAAAATAAAAGCCTGCGATGGGCCTGAAACCACCAGTTAAACCCCTCAGCTTCACACAGCCTTTACAGTAACTCCAATCCAAATTTTGACCAGGTGAGATCTTCTTGCCTCTCCTGCGCTGCTCCGGACATGCACCCATCCCGAGCCCCTCCCACGATTTCCGCACCAGCGGGAATTGTCTAGTTAGGGGCTCGGGCTTCGACACGAGCCACTCTCCTCTCCATTGCAAAGCAATGGGAGGAGAGTGGCTCGTGGCGAAGCCACGAGCCACTATTGTTCTCCTGTGAAAAAAGCGTTTATTAGGGGCTCGGGCTTCGACACGAGCCACTCTCCTCTCCATTGCAAAGCAATGGGAGGAGAGTGGCTCGTGGCGAAGCCACGAGCCACTATTGTTCTCCTGCTGCGTTTATCTTTATTCTTCACGTTTCCGCCGTTTTTTCGGTCGCTAACTAGTCCTAGGGCTTTGAGAAAACCAAAACAAATTATACATCAAAACGTGCGGCTTCATCGGGAATAGTGTGCTATGACTTTTCTAAGACATTCGTCATTTTTTCGCAGAATTATTCGCAAAAAACTGCGAAAAAAGTCCCATAGAAAATGAATGGGGAGTGAAAAAAATCGCCAGAAAAAATCCACTTTTTTCCAAACGCCACTGCTTCGTCATACGTTCACCTAGAAACTTCATTGAACCGTCAAAACGCAGTGATTTTTCTTGTCTCCACAGGAATGTATTTTATATCAGGCTGAGATTTACAGTTTTTGATCAGTGAGTCCTCAAAAAAGTGAAAATTCTCAAAATCTGCTCTGGTTAGAGTGCGGCATGTCAGTTGGTAGAGTGGAGGAGAGGAGAAAAATCCGCCTGAAAATTTCACGATCGCATCGCCCTCACGACCAAACGATAAATGTTAGGGGAATGAAATTTAGTCAGATTGTAGACAAATTTCCTGTGATTCAAATGAATCCAAGTTTGAAGGTCTAGCTCTTTCTGAAGTGAAATGGCAGGCAGCAGTTTAGACCAAAGTCGCACCGCTCTCTCCATAAGAACCAATGTAAACTGGATCATCTGCCTCATGGAGGGACAGTGTTTTTTAAATCGCTGTAACTCGGTCATTTCTCTCAATATTTGGAAAATAATCATATCTATGGATAGCCACGGCCTTCCTCTCGCTCACGGTCATTTCGGTTTTCAGCTAGCATTCACGGTTAGCCCACAGTTAGCGCCAGAACGAGATGTTGCGCGGTGCTGCTGAGAAGCACTTTTTTGCTGTCTGTGGCAGGCACCGTTGCTATGGGGGCCCATAGCAACCGCCCTTACACACGCGCAGGCATGTTCACACGCACACACACAGACTCATTGGTGTGCCACACCCACCTTCACACCCAATACCTCCACAGGAGCTGCATTTCAGCCTGAAAATCACTGAAACCTCTCAGCTTCACACAGCCTTTAGAGCAGTGGTGTCAAACTCAGTTCCAACACACCTGATTCAAATGATCAGGCTCGTTATCAGGCTTCTGCTGAGCTTAATGATAGCTAATCATTTGAATCAGGTGTGTTGGAAGAAGGAAACATGTACAACACAGAGGATAGTGGACCTCCAGGAACTGAATTAGACACACCTGCTATCGAGGAACTCCAATCCAAATATTGACCAGGTCAGATCTTCCTTTCTCTGTCTTTCAAAATAAAAGCACAGCACACTTTGAAAATAAAAGCCTTCCACACACCGGAAAACACCAGTTAAACCCCTCAGCTTCACACAGCCTTTACAGTAACTCCAATCCAAATGTTGACCAGGTGAGATCTTCCTGTCTTTGCATTTCAAAATAAAAGCACAGCAAAATTTCAAAATAAAAGCCTGTGAAAGACAGGAAATGCCAGTTAAACCTCTCAGCTTCACACAGCCTTTACAGTAACTCCAATCCAAATTTTGACCAGGTGAGATCTTCCTGTCTCTGCCTTTCAAAATAAAAGCACAGCAAAATTTCAAAATAAAAGCCTGTGAAAGACTGGAAATGCCAGTTAAACCTCTCAGCTTCACACAGCCTTTACAGTAACTCCAATCCAAATTTTGACCAGGTGAGATCTTCCTGTCTCTGCCTTTCAAAATAAAAGCACAGCACAATTTCAAAATAAAAGCCTGCAATGGACTGGAAACATCAGTTAAACCTCTCAGCTTCACACAGCCTTTACAATAACTCCAATCCAAATTGTGACCAGGTGAGATCTTCCTGTCTCTGCCTTTCAAAATAAAAGCACAGCACAATTTCAAAATAAAAGCCTGCGACGGACCAAAAAATACCCCTCTCCATCCCAGCTTCGGACATGCACCCATCCCGAGCCCCTCCCACGATTTCCGCACCAGCGGGAATTGTCTAGTCTTTTATTCACGTTTCCGCCGTTTTTCGGTCGCTAACTAGTCCTAGGGCTTTGAGAAAACCAAAACAAATTATATATCAAAACGTGCGGCTTCATCGGGAATAGTGTGCTATGACTTTTCTAAGACATTCGTCATTTTTTCGCAGAATTATTCGCAAAAAACTGCGAAAAAAGTCCCATAGAAAATGAATGGGGAGTGAAAAAAATCGCCAGAAAAAATCCACTTTTTTCCAAACGCCACTGCTTCGTCATACGTTCACCTAGAAACTTCATTTAACCATCAAAACGCAGGGATTTTTCTTGTCTCCGCAGGAATGTATTTTATGTCAGGCTGAGATTTATAGTTTTTCGTCAGTGAGTCCTCAAAAAAGTGAAAATTCTCAAAATCTGCTCTGGTTAGAGTGCGGCATGTCAGTTGGTAGAGTGGAGGAGAGGAGAAAAATCCGCCTGAAAATTTCACGATCGCATCGCCCTCACGACCAAACGATAAATGTTAGGAGAATGAAATTTGGTCAGATTGTAGACAATTTTCCTGGGATTCAAATGAATCCAAGTTTGAAGACCTAGCTCTTTCTGAAGTGAAATGGCAGGCAGCAGTTTAGACCAAAGTCGCACCGTTTTCTCCATAGGAACCAATGTAAACTGAATCATCTGGCTCATGGAGGGACAGTGTTTTTAAATCGCTGTAACTCGGTCATTTCTCACAATATTTGGAAAATAATTACATTTATGGAAAGCCACAGCCTTCCTCTCACTCACGGTCATTTCGGTTTTCAGCTAGCATTCACGGTTAGCCCACAGATAGCGCCAGAACGAGACGTTGCACGCTGCTGCTGAGAAGCACTTTTCTGCTGTCTGTGGCAGGCACCGTTGCTATGGGGCCCATAGCAACCGCCCTTACACACGCGCAGGCATGGTCGCAGGCACACACACAGACTCATTGGAGTGCCACACCCACCTTCACACCCAATACCTCCACAGGAGCTGCATTTCAGCCTGAAAATCAGTTCAACCTCTCAGCTTCACACAGCCTTTAGAGCAGGGGTGTCAAACTCAGTTCCAACACACCTGATTCAAATGATCAGGCTCGTTATCAGGCTTCTGCTGAGCTTGATGATGAGCTGATTATTTGAAACAGGTGTGTTGGAAGAGGGAAACATCTAAAACATAGAGGATAGTGGACCTCCAGGAACAGAGTTTGACACCCCTGCTTTAGAGTAACTCCAATCCAAATGTTGACCAGGTGAGATCTTCCTGTCTTTCCCTTTCAAAATAAAAGCACAGCATAATTCCAAAAGAAAAGCCTGCGATGGGCCTGAAAACACCAGTTAAACCTCTCAGCTTCACACAGCCTTTACAATAACTCCAATCCAAATTTTGACCAGGTGAGATCTTCCTGTCTCTGCCTTTCAAAATAAATGCACAGCACAATTTCTAAATAAAAGCCTGCGACAGACTGGAAATGCCAGTTAAACCTCTCAGCTTTACACAGCTTTTTGAGCAGGGGTGTCAAACTCAGTTCCAACACACCTGATTCAAATGATCAGGCTCGTTATCAGGCTTCTGCTGAGCTTAATGATGAGCTGATCATTTGAATCAGGTGTGTTGTAAGAAGGAAACATCTAGAACACAGAGGATAGTGGTCCTCCGGGAACTGAGTTTGACAACCCAGCTTTACAGTAACTCCAATCCAAATTTTGACCAGGTGAGATCTTCCTGTCTCTGCCTTTCAAAATAAAAGCACAGCACAATTTGCCAGTTAAACCTCTCAGCTTCACACAGCCTTTACAGTAACTCCAATCCAAATTTTGACCAGGTGAGATCTTCCTTTTCTCTGCCTTTCAAAATAAAAGCACAGCAAAATTTCAAAATAAAAGCCTGCTACAGACTGGAAACGCCACTTAAACCTCTCAGCTTCACACAGCCTTTACAGGAACTCCAATCCAAATTTTGACCAGGTCAGATCTTCCTGTCTCTGCCTTTCAAAATAAAAGCACAGCAATATTTCAAAATAAAAGCCTGCGATGAACCGGAAAACGCCAGTTAAACCTCTCAGCTTCACAGAGCCTTTACTCCAATCCAAATTTTAACCAGGTCTGATCTTCCTGTCTCTGCCTTTCAAAATAAAAGCACAGCACAATTTCAAAATAAAAGCCTGCAACAGACCAAAAAAATGCCAGTTAAACCTCTCAGCTTCACACAGCCTTTAGAGTAACTCCAATCCAAATTTTGAACAGATGAGATCTTCCTGTCTCTGCCTTTCAAAATAAAAGCACAGCACAATTTCAAAATAAAAGCCTGCAACGGACAGGAAAACGCCGTTTAAAGCTCTCAGCTTCACACAGCCTTTACAGTAATTCCAATCCAAATTTTGACCAGGTGACATTGACCAGGTGAGACCTTCCTTTCCCTGCCTTTCAAAATAAAAGCACTGCACAATTTCAAAATAATAGCCTGGGACTGACCAAAAAAATACCCCTCTCCTGCCCAGTTCCGGACATGCACACATCCCGAGCCCCTCCCACGATTTCCGCACCAGCGGGAATTGTCTAGTTAGGGGCTCGGGCTTCGACACGAGCCACTCTCCTCTCCATTGCAAAGCAATGGGAGGAGAGTGGCTCGTGGCGAAGCCACGAGCCACTATTGTTCTCCTGTGAAAAAAGCGTTTATTAGGGGCTCGGGCTTCGACACGAGCCACTATTGTTCTCCTGTGAAAAAAGCGTCTATTATTATTATTATTATTCCTAACGTTTCCGCCGTTTTTCGGTCGCTAACTCGTCCCAGGCCTTTGAGAAAACCAAAGCAAATTATATATCAAAACGTGCGGCTTCATCGGGAATCCCGGGCTATGACTTTTCTAAGAAATTCGTCATTTTTTCGCAGAATTATTCGCAAAAAACTGCGAGAAAAGTCCCATAGAAAATGAATGGGGAGTGAAAAAAATCGGCTCAAAAAATCCACTTTTTTCCAAACGCCACTGCTTCGCCATACGTTCACCTAGAAACTTCATTTAGCCATCAAAACGCAGTGATTTCTCTTGTCTCCGCAGGAATGTAGTTTATGTCAGGCTGAGATTTACAGTTTTTCATCAGTGAGTCCTCAAAAAAGTGAAAATTCTCAAAATCTGCTCTGGTTAGAGTGCGGCATGTCAGTTGGTAGAGTGGAGGAGAGGAGAAAAATCCGCCTGAAAATTTCACGACCGAATCGCCCTCACGACCAAACCATAAATGTTAGGGGAATGAAATTTTGTCAGATTGTAAACAATTTTCCTGGGATTCAAATGAATCCAAGTTTGAAGACCTCGCTCTTTCTGAAGTGAAATGGCAGGCAGCAGTTTAGACCAAAGTCGCACCGTTCTCTCCATAGGAACCAATGTAAACTGAATCCTCTGGCTCATGGAGGGACAGTGTTTTTTAAATCGCTGTAACTCGGTCATTTCTCACAATATTTGGACAACAATTACATTTATGGAAAGCCACGGCCTTCCTCTCGCTCACGGTCATTTCGGTTTTCAGCTAGCGTTCACGGTTAGCCCACAATTAGCGCCAAAATGAGACGTTGCGCGCTGCTGCTGAGAAGCACTTTTCTGCTGTCTGTGGCAGGCACCGTTGCTATGGGGGCCCATAGCAACCGCCCTTACACACGCGCAGGCATGGTGGCACGCACACACACAGACTCATTGGAGTGCCACACCCACCTTCACGCCCAATACCTCCACAGGAGCTGCATTTCAGCCTGAAAATCAGTTAAACCTCTCAGCTTCACACAGCCTTTAGAGCAGGGGTGTCAAACTCAGTTCCAACACACCTGATTCAAATGATCAGGCTCGTTATCAGGCTTCTGCTGAGCTTAATGATCAGCTGATTATTTGAATAAGGTGTGCTGGAAGAGGGAAACATATAAAACATAGAGGATAGTGGACCTCCAGGAACTGAGTTTGACACCCCTGGTTTGGAGTAACTCCAATCCAAATTTTGACCAGGTGAAATCTCCCTGTCTTTGCCTTTCAAAATGAAAGCAGGGCACAATTTCATAATAAAAGCCTGCGAAAAACAAGAAATGCCAGTTAAACCTCTCAGCTTCATACAGCCTTTATAGTAACTCCAATCCAAATTTTGACCAGGTGTGATCTTCCTGTCACTGACTTTCAAAATAAAAGCACAGCACAATTTCAAAATAAAAGCCTGAGACAGACTGGAAATGCCAGTTAAACCTCTCAGCTTAACACAGCCTTTATAGTAACTCCAATCCAAATGTTGACCAGGTGAGATCTTCAGGTCTCTGCCTTTCAAAATTACTTTACAACACAATTTGCCAGTTAAACCTCTCAGCTTCACACAGCCTTTTGAGTAACTCCAATCCAAATTTTGACCAGGTGAGATCTTCTTGTCTCTGCCTTTCAAAATAAAAGCACAGCACAATTTCAAAATAAAAGCCTGCGACAGACTGGAAACACCAGTTAAACCTCTCAGCTTCACACAGCCTTTACAGTAACTCCAATTGAAATTTTGACCAGGTGAGATCTTCTTGTCTTTGCCTTTCAAAATAAAAGCACAGCACAATTTCTAAATAAAAGCCTGCGACAGACTGGAAACGCCAGTTAAACCTCTCACCTTCACACAGCCTTTAGAGTAAATATGCCTATCCCATGCTGCTCCGGACATGCACACATCCCGAGCCCCTCCCACGATTTCCGCACCAGCGGGAATTGTCTAGTTAGGGGCTCGGGCTTCGACACGAGCCACTCTCCTCTCCATTGCAAAGCAATGGGAGGAGAGTGGCTCGTGGCTTCGCCACGAGCCACTATTGTTCTCCTGTGAAAAAAGCGTTTATTATTCTTCACGTTTCCGCCGTTTTTCGGTCGCTAACTAGTCCTAGGGCTTTGAGAAAACCAAAACAAATTATACATCAAAACGTGCGGCTTCATCGGGAATCCCGGGCTATGACTTTTCTAAGAAATTCGTCATTTTTTCGCAGAGTTATTCGCAAAAAACTGCGAAAAAAGTCCCATAGAAAATGAATGGGGAGTGAAAAAAATCGCCAGAAAAAATCCACTTTTTTCCAAACGCCACTGCTTCGTCATACGTTCACCTAGAAACTTCATTTAACCATCAAAACGCAGGGATTTTTCTTGTCTCCACAGGAATGTATTTTATGTCAGGCTGAGATTTATAGTTTTTCGTCAGTGAGTCCTCAAAAAAGTGAAAATTCTCAAAATCTGCTCTGGTTAGAGTGCGGCATGTCAGTTGGTAGAGTGGAGGAGAGGAGAAAAATCCGCCTGAAAATTTCACGATCGCATCGCCCTCACGACCAAACGATAAATGTTAGGAGAATGAAATTTGGTCAGATTGTAGACAATTTTCCTGGGATTCAAATGAATCCAAGTTTGAAGACCTAGCTCTTTCTGAAGGGAAATGGCAGGCAGCAGTTTAGACCAAAGTCGCACCGTTCTCCCCATAAGAACCAATGTAAACTGAATCATCTGGCTCATGGAGGGACAGTGTTTTTTAAATCGCTGTAACTCGGTCATTTCTCTCAATATTTGGAAAATAATCATATCTATGGATAGCCACAGCCTTCCTCTCGCTCACGGTCATTTTAGTTTTCAGCTCGCATTAACGGTTCGCCCACAATTAGCGCCAGAACGAGACGTTGCGCGGTGCTGCTGAGAAGCACTTTTCTGCTGTCTGTGGAAGGCACCGTTGCTATGGGGGCCCATAGCAACCGCCCTTACACACGCGCAGGCATGCTCGCACGCACACACACAGACTCATTGGTGTGCCACACCCACCTTCACACCCAATACCTCCACAGGAGCTGCATTTCAGCCTGAAAATCACTGAAACCTCTCAGCTTCACACAGCCTTGAGAGCAGGGGTGTCAAACTCAGTTCCAACACACCTGATTCAAATGATCAGGCTCGTTATCAGGCTTCTGCTGAGCTTAATGATGAGCTGATTATTTGAATCAGGTGTGTTGGAAGAGGGAAACATCTAAAACATAGAGGATAGTGGACCTCGAGGAACTGAGTTTGACACCCCTGCTTTAGAGTAACTCCAATCCAAATGTTGACCAGGTGAGATCTTCATGTCTTTCCCTTTCAAAATAAAAGCACAGCACAATTTCAAAATAAAAGCCTGTGATGGGCCTGAAAACACCAGTTAAACCTCTCAGCTTCACACAGCCTTTACAATAACTCCAATCCAAATTTTGACCAGGTGAGATCTCCCTGTCTCTGTCTTTCAAAATAAAAGCACAGCACAATTTCTAAAAAAAAGCCTGCGATGGGCCTGAAAACACCAGTTAAACCTCTCAGCTTCACACAGCCTTTACTCCAATCCAAAGTTTAACCAGGTCTGATCTTCCTGTCTCTGGCTTTCAAAATAAAAGCACAGCAGAATTTCAAAATAAAAGCCTGCAACAGACCAAAAAATGCCAGTTAAACCTCTCAGCTTCACACAGCTTTCAGAGTAACTCCAATCCAAATTTTGACCAGGTGAGGTCTTCCTGTCTCTGCCTTTCAAAATAAAAGCACAGCACAATTTCAAAATAAAAGCCTGCGACAGACTGGAAATGCCAGTTAAACATCTCAGCTTCACACAGCCTTTAGAGTATCTCCAATCCAAATTTTGACCAGGTGAGATCTTCCTGTCTCTGCCTTTCAAAATTACTTTACAGCACAATTTGCCAGTTAAACCTCTCAGCTTCACACAGCCTTTTGAGTAACTCCAATCCAAATTTTGACCAGGTGAGATCTTCTTGTCTCTGCCTTTCAAAATAAAAGCACAGCACAATTTCAAAATAAAAGCCTGCGACAGACTGGAAACACCAGTTAAACCTCTCAGCTTAACTCAACCTTTACAGTAACTCCAATCCAAAGTTTGACCAGGTGAGATTTTCCTGTCTCTGCCTTTCAAAATAAAAGCACAGCACAATTTCAAAATAAAAGCCTGTGACGGACCAAAAAATACCCCTCTCCTGCCCAGCTCCGGACATGCACACATCCCGAGCCCCTCCCACGATTTCCGCACCAGCGGGAATTGTCTAGTTATTATTAGGGGCTCGGGCTTCGACACGAGCCACTCTCCTCTCCATTGCAAAGCAATGGGAGGAGAGTGGCTCGTGGCGAAGCCACGAGCCACTATTGTTCTCCTGCTGCGTTTATCTTTTATTAGGGGCTCGGGCTTCGGCACGAGCCACTCTCCTCTCCATTGCAAAGCAATGGGAGGAGAGTGGCTCGTGGCGAAGCCACGAGCCACTATTGTTCTCCTGCTGCGTTTATTATTATATTTTCTTCACGTTTCCGCCATTTTTCGGTCGCTAACTCGTCCTAGGGCTTTGAGAAAATCAAAACAAATTATATATCAAAACGTGCGGCTTCATCGGGAATCCCGGGCTATGACTTTTCTAAGAAATTTGTCATTTTTTCGCAGAATTATTCGCAAAAAACTGCGACAAAAGTCCCATAGAAAATGAATGGGGACTGAAAAAAATCGGTTGAAAAAATCCACTTTATTCCAAACGCCACTGCTTCGCCATACGTTCACCTAGAAATTTCATTTAACCATCAAAACGCAGTGATTTTTCTTGTCTCCGCAGGAATGTATTTTATGTCAGGCTGACATTTACAGTTTTTGATCAGTGAGTCCTCAAAAAAGTGAAAATTCTCAAAATCTGCTCTGGTTAGAGTGCGTGATGTCAGTTGGTAGAGTGGAGGAGAGGAGAAAAATCCGCCTGAAAATTTCACGATCGCATCGCCCTCACGACCATACGATAAATGGTAGGGGAATGAAATTTGGTCAGATTGTAGACAAATTTCCTGGGATTCAAATGAATCCAAGTTTGAAGACCCAGCTCTTTCTGAAGTGAAATGGCAGGCAGCAGTTTAGACCAAAGTCGCACCGTTCTCTCCATAGGAACCAATGTAAACTGAATCATCTGTCTCATGGAGGGACAGTGTTTTTTAAATCGCTGTAACTCGGTCATTTCTCACAATATTTGGAAAATAATTACATTTATGGTTAGCCACAGCCTTCCTCTCGCTCATGGTCATTTTGGTTTTCAGCTAGCACTCACGGTTAGCCCACAGTTAGCGCCAGAACGAGACGTTGCGCGCTGCTGCTGAGAAGCACTTTTCTGCTGTCTGTGGCAGGCACCGTTGCTATGGGGGCCCATAGCAACCGCCCTTACACACGCGCAGGCATGTTCACACGCACACACACAGACTCATTGGTGTGCCACGCCCACCTTCACACCCAATACCTCCACAGGAGCTGCATTTCAGCCTGAAAATCAGTTAAACCTCTCAGCTTCACACAGCCTTTAGAGCAGGGGTGTCAAACTCAGTTCCAACACACCTGATTCAAATGATCAGGCTCATTATCAGGCTTCAGCTGGGATTAATGATGAGCTGATTATTTGAATCAGGTGTGTTGTAAGAAGGAAACATCTAGAACACAGAGGATAGTGGACCTCCAGGAACTGAGTTTGACACCACTGCTTTACAGTAACTCCAATCCAAATTTTGACCGGGTGAGACCAATCCGTCTCTGCCTTTCAAAATAAAAGCACAGCAAAATTTCAAAATAAAAGCCTGTGACGGACTGGAAACGCCAGTTAAACCTCTCAGCTTCATACAGCCTTTAAAGTAACTCCAATCTAAATTTTGACCAGGTGAGATCTTCCTGTCTCTGCCTTTCAAAATAAAAGCACAGCACAATTTCAAAATAAAAGCCTGCGACGGACTGGAAACGCCAGTTCAACCTCTCAGCTTCACACAGCCTTTACAGCAGGGGTGTCAAACTCACTTCCAACACACCTGATTCAAATGATCAGGCTCGTTATCAGGCTTTTGCTGAGCTTAATGATAGTGTATCATTTGAATCAGGTGTGTTGTAAGAAGGAAACATCTAGAACACAGAGGATAGTGGTCCTCCAGAAACTGAGTTTGACACCCCTGCTTTAGAGTAACTCCAATCCAAATGTTGACCAGGTGAGATCTTCCTGTCTTTCACTTTCAAAATAAAAGCACAGCACAATTTCAAAATAAAAGCCTGCGATGGGCCTGAAAACACCAGTTAAACCTCTCAGCTTCACACAGCCTTTAGAGCAGGGGTGTCAAACTCAGTTCCAACACACCTGATTCAAATGATCAGGCTCGTTATCAGGCTTCTGCTGAGCTTGATGATGAGCTGATTATTTGAATCAGGTGTGTTGGAAGAAGGAAAGATCTAGAACATAGAAGATAGTTGACCTCCAGGAACTGACTTTGACACACCTGCTTTAGAGTAACTCCAATCCAAATGTTGACCAGGTGAGATCTTCCTTTCTTTGCCTTTCAAAATAAAAGCACAGCACAATTTCAAAATAAAAGCCTTCGACGGACTGAAAACGCCAGTTAAACCTCTCAGCTTCACACAGCCTTTACAATAACTCCAGTCCAAATTTTGACCAGGTGAGATCTTCCCATCTCTGCCTTTCAAAATAAAAGCACAGCACAATTTTAAAATAAAAGCCTGTGACGGACTGGAAACGCCAGTTAAACCTCTCAGCTTCACTCAGCCTTTAGAGTAACTCCAATCCTCTATGTTTTAGATGTTTCCCTGTTCCAAATCACCTGATTCAAATGATCAGGCTTGTTATAATGCTTCTGCAGAGCTTCATGATAAGCTGATCATTTGAATCAGGTGTGGTGGAAGAGGTAAACATCTAAAACACAGAGGATAGTGGACCTCCAGGAACTGAGTTTGACACCCCTGGTTTGGGATAACTCCAATCCAAATTTTGACAGGGTGAAATCTACCTGTCTTTGCCTTTCAAAATAAAAGCAGAGCACAATTTCAAAATAAAAGCCTGCGACAGGCTGGCAATGCCAGTTCAACCTCTCAGCTTCACACAGCCTTTAGAGTAACTCCAATCCAAATTTTGACCAGGTCTGATCTTCTTGTCTCTTCCTCTCAAAATAAAAGCACAGCACAATTTGCCTGTTAGACTTCTCAGCTTCACTCAGCCTTTACAGTAACTCCAATCCAAATTTTGACCAGGTGAGATCTTCTTGCCTCTCGTGCTCTGCTCCGGACATGCACACATCCCGAGCCCCTCCCACGATTTCCGCATCAGCGGGAATTGTCTAGTTATTATTAACGTTTCCGCCGTTTTTCGGTCGCTAACTCGTCCTAGGGCTTTGAGAAAACCAAAACAAATTATATATCAAAACGTGCGGCTTCATCGGGAATCCCGGGCTATGACTTTTCTAAGACATTCGTCATTTTTTCGCAGAATTATTCGCAAAAAACTGCGAAAAAACTCCCATAGGAAATGAATGGGGAGTGAAAAAAATCGGCTCAAAAAATCCACTTTTTTCCCAACGCCACTGCTTCGCCATACGTTCACCTAGAAACGTCATTTAACCATCAAAACGCAGGGATTTTTCTTGTCTTCGCAGGAATGTAGTTTGTGTCAGGCTGAGATTTACAGTTTTTGATCAGTGAGTCCTCAAAAAAGTGAAAATTTTCAAAATTTGCTCTGTTTAGAGTGCGGCATGTCAATTAGTAGAGTGGAGGAGAGGAGAAAAATCTACCTGAAAATTTCCCGATCGCATCGCCCTCACGACCAAACTATAAATGTTAGGGGAATCAAATTTGGTCAGATTGTAAACAATTTTCCTGGGATTCAAATGAATCCAAGTTTGAAGACCTAGCTCTTTCTGAAGTGAAATGGCAGGCAGCAGTTTAGACCAAAGTTGCACCGTTCTCTCCATAAGAACCAATGTAAACTGAATCATCTGCCTCATGGAGGGACAGTGTTTTTTAAATCGCTGCAACTCGGTCATTTCTCACAATATTTGAAAAATAATTACATTTATGGAAAGCCACGGCCTTCCTCTCACTCACGGTCATTTTAGTTTTCAGCTAGCATTCACGGTTAGCCCACAATTAGCGCCAGAACGAGACGTTGCGCGCTGCTGCTGAGAAGCACTTTTCTGCTGTCTGTGGCAGGCACCGTTGCTATGGGGCCCATAGCAACCGCCCTTACACACGCGCAGGCATGCTCCCACGCACACACACAGACTCATTGGAGTGCCACACCCACCTTCACACCCAATACCTCCACAGGAGCTGCATTTCAGCCTGAAAATCAGTTCAACCTCTCAGCTTCACACAGCCTTTAGAGCAGGGGTGCCAAACTCAGTTCCAACACACCTGATTCAAATGATCAGGCTCGTTATCAGGCTTCTGCTGAGCTTAATGATGAGCTGATTATTTGAATCAGGTGTGTTGTAAGATTGAAACATCTGGAACATAGAGGATAGTGAACCTCCAGGAACTGAGTTAGACACCCCTGCTATAGAGTAACTCTAATCCAAATTTTGACCAGGTGAGATCTTCCTGTTTCTGCCTTTCAAAATAAAAGCACAGCAAAATTTCAAAATAAAAGTCTGTGACGGACCAGAAAACGCCAGTTTAACCTGTCAACTTCACACAGACTTTACAGTAACTCCAATCCAAATGTTGACCAGGTGAGATCTTCCTGTCTCTGCCTCTCACAATAAAAGCACAGCACAATTTCAAAATAAAATCCTGCGACAGGCTGGAAACGCCAGTTCAACCTCTCAGCTTCACACATCCTTTAGAGCAGGGGTGTCAAACTCAGTTCCAACACACCTGATTCAAATGATCAGGCTCGTTATCAGGCTTCTGCTGAGCATGATGATGAGCTGATTATTTGAATGAGGTGTGTTGGAAGAGGGAAACATCGAGAACATAGAGGCTAGTGGACCTCCAGGAACTGAGTTTGACACCCCTGGGTTACAGTAACTCCAATCCAAATTTTGACCAGGTGAGATCTTCCCGTCTCCTCCTTTCAAAATAACAGCACAGCACAATTTCAAAGTAAAAGCCTGCGACAGACAGGAAAACGGCAGTTAAATCTCTCAGCTTCACACATCCTTTAGAGTGACTCCAATCCAAATTTTGACCAGGTGAGATCTTCCTGTCTCTGCCTTTCAAAATAAAAGCACAGCACAATTTCAAAATAAAAGCCTGCGACAGACCGGAAAACGTTGAAATACGCCTCTCCGGACATGCACTCATCCCGAGCCCCTCCCACGATTTCCGCACCAGCGGGAATTGTCTAGTTAGGGGCTCGGGCTTCGACACGAGCCACTCTCCTCTCCATTGCAAAGCAATGGGAGGAGAGTGGCTCGTGGCGAAGCCACGAGCCACTATTGTTCTCCTGCTGCGTTTATTATTAGGGGCTCGGGGCTGCAGCATGCAGCCCGAGCCACTATTGTTCTCCTGCTGCGTTTATTATATTTTCTTCAACTTCCGCCGTTTTTCGATTCGTAACTCGTCCTAGGCCTTTGAGAAAACCAAAATAAATTATATATCAAAACGTGCGGCTTCATCGGGAATAGTGTGCTATGACTTTTCTAAGAAATTCGTCATTTTTTCGCAGAATTATTCGCAAAAAACAGCGCAAAAAATCCCATAGAAATGAATGGGGACCGAAAAAAAATCGGCTTGAAAAATCCACTGTTTTCCAAACGCCACTGCGTCGCCATACGTTCACCTAGAAACTTCATTTAACCATCAAAACGCAGTGATTTTTCTTGTCTCCGCAGGAATGTATTTTATGTCAGGCTGAGATTTACAGTTTTTGATCAGTGAGTCCTCAAAAAAGTGAAAATTCTCAAAATCTTCTCTGGTTAGAGTGCGGCATGTCAGTTGGTAGAGTGGAGGAGAGGTGAAAAATCCGCCTGAAAATTTCCCGATCGCATCGCCCTCACGACCAAACCATAAATGTTAGGGGAATGAAATTTGGTCAGATTGTAGACAAATTTCCTGGGATTCAAATGAATCCAAGTTTGAAGGTCTAGCTCTTTCTGAAGTGAAATGGTAGGCAGCAGTTTAGACCAAAGTCGCACCGTTCTCTCCATAGGAACCAATGTAAACTGAATCATCTGCCTCATGGAGGGACAGTGTTTTTTAAAATCGCTGTAACTCGGTCATTTCTCACAATATTTGGAAAATAATCATATCTATGGATAGCCACGGCCTTCCTGTCGCTCACGGTCATTTTAGTTTTCAGCTCGCATTAACGGTTCGCCCACAATTAGCGCCAGAACTCGACGTTGCGCGCTGCTGCTGAGAAGCACTTTTCTGCTGTCTGTGGCAGGCACCGTTGCTATGCAGGCCCATAGCAACCGCCCTTACACACGCGCAGGCATGGTTCCACGCACACACACAGACTCATTGGAGTGCCACACCCACCTTCACACCCAATACCTCCACAGGAGCTGCATTTCAGCCTGAAAATCAGTTCAACCTCTCATCTTCACACAGCCTTTAGAGCAGGGGTGTCAAACTCAGTTCCAACACACCTGATACAAATGATCAGGCTCGTTATCAGGCTTCTGCTGAGCTTAATGGTAACTAATTATTTGAATCAGGTGTGTTGTAAGAAGGAAACACCAAGAACACAGAGGATAGTGGACCTCCAGAAACTGAGTTTGACACCCCTGCTTTAGAGTAACTCCAATCCAAATGTTGAGCAGGTCAGTTCTTAATGTCGTTGCCTTTCAAAATAAAAGCACAGCACAATTTCAAAATAAAAGCCTGCAACAGACCAAAAAATGCCAGTTAAACCTCTCAGCTTCACACAGCCTTTAGAGTAACTCCAATCCAAATGTTGACCAGGTGAGATCTTCCTGTCTTTCCCTTTCAAAATAAAAGCACAGCACAATTTCAAAATAAAAGCCTGCGATGGGCCTGAAAACACCAGTTAAACCTCTCAGCTTCACACAGCCTTTACAATAACTCCAATCCAAATTTTGACCAGGTGAGATCTTCCTGTTTTTGCCTTTCAAAATAAAAGCACAGCACAATTTCAAATAAAAGCCTGCGACGGACCAAAAAATACCCCTCTCCTGCCCAGCTCCAGACATGCACACATCCCGAGCCCCTCCCACGATTTCCGCGAGCGGGAATTGTCTAGTTATATTTTCTTCACGTTTCCGCCGTTTTTCGATTCGCTTCTTGTCCTAGGGCTTTGAGAAAACCAAAATAAATTATATATCAAAACGTGCGGCTTCATCGGGAATAGTGTGCTATGACTTTTCTAAGAAATTCGTCATTTTATCGCAGAATTATTCGCAAAAAACTGCGAAAAAAGTCCCATAGAAAATGAATGGGGACCGAAAAAAATCGGCTCAAAAAATCCACTTTTTTCCAAACGCCACTGCTTCGCCATACGTTCACCGAGAAACTTCATTTAACCATCAAAACGCAGTGATTTTTCTTGTCTTCGCAGGAATGTATTTTATGTCAGGCTCAGATTTATAGTTTTGATCAGTGAGTCCTCAAAAAAGTGAAAATTCTCAAAATCTGCTCTGGTTAGAGTGCGGCATGTCAGTTGGTAGAGTGGAGGAGAGGTGAAAAATTCGCCTGAAAATTTCCCGATCGTATCGCTCTCACGACCAAACGATAAATGTTAGGGGAATGAAATTTGGTCAGATTGTAGACAAATTTCCTGGGATTCAAATGAATCCAAGTTTGAAGACCTCGCTCTTTCTGAAGGGAAATGGCAGGCAGCAGTTTAGAGCAAAGTTGCACCGTTCTCTCCATAAGAACCAATGTAAACTGAATCATCTGCCTCATGGAGGGACAGTGTTTTTTAAATCGCTGTAACTCGGTCATTTCTCACAATATTTGGAAAATAATTACATTTATGGAAGGCCACAGCCTTCCTCTCGCTCACGGTCATTTCGGTTTTCAGCTAGCATTCACGGTTAGCCCACAATTAGCGCCTGAACGAGACGTTGCGCGCTGCTGCTGAGAAGCACTTTTCTGCTGTCTGTGGCAGGCACCGTTGCTATGGGGGCCCATAGCAACCGCCCTTACACACGCGCAGGCATGGTCTGACGCACACACACAGACTCATTGGTGTGCCACGCCCACCTTCACACCCAATACCTCCACAGGAGCTGCATTTCAGCCTGAAAATCAGTTCAACCTCTCAGCTTCACACAGCCTTTCGAGCAGGGGTGTCAAACTCAGTTCCAACACACCTGATTCAAATGATCAGGCTCGTTATCAGGCTTCTGCTGAGCTTGATGATGAGCTGATTATTTGAAACAGGTGTGTTGGAAGAAGGAAACATCTAGAACATAGAGGATAGTGGACCTCCAGGAACTGAGTTTGACACCCCTGCTTTACAGTAACTCCAATCCAAATTTTGACCAGGTCAGATCTTTCTGTCTCGGCCTTTCAAAATAAAAGCACAGCACAATTTCAAAATAAAAGCCTGCGATGAACCCGAAAACGCCAGTTTAACCTCTCAGCTTCACACAGCCTTTCGAGCAGGGGTGTCAAACTCAGTTCCAACACACCTGATTCAAATGATCAGGCTCGTTATCAGGCTTCTGCTGAGCTTAATGATGAGCAATCACTTCAATCAGGTGTGTTGTAAGAAGGAAACATCTGGAACACAGAGGATAGTGGTTCTCCAGGAACTGAGTTTGAGACCCCTGCTTTACAGTAACTCCAATGCAAATGTTGACCAGATGAGATCTTCCTGTCTCTGCCTTTCAAAATAAAAGCACAGTAAATTTCAAAATAAAAGCCTGCGATTGGCCTGAAAACACCAGTTAAACCTCTCAGCTTCACACAGCCTTTACAATAACTCCAGTCCAAATTTTGACCAGGTGAGATCTTCCTGTCTTTGCCTTTCAAAATGAAAGCACAGCATAATTTCAAAATAAAAGCCTTTGACGGACTGGAAACGCCAGTTAACCCTCTCAGCTTCACACAACCTTTTGAGTAACTCCAATCTCAATTTTGACTGGGGTGAGATCTTCCTGTCTGTGCCTTTCAAAATAAAAGCACAGCACAATTGCCAGTTAACCCTCTTTGCTTCACACAGCCTTTACAGTAACTCCAATCCAAATTTTGACCAGGTGAGATCTTCCTGTCTCTTCCTTTCAAAATAAAAGCACAGAAGAATTTTCAAAATAAAAGCCTGTGACGGACCAAAAAATTACCCCTCTCCTGCCCAGCTCCGGACATGCACACATCCCGAGCCCCTCCCACGATTTCCGCGAGCGGGAATTGTCTAGTTAGGGGCTCGGGCTGCAGCATGCAGCCCGAGCCACTATTGTTCTCCTGCTGCGTTTATTATAGTCTTTTCTTCACGTTCCGCCGTTTTTCGATTCGTAACTCGTCCTAGGCCTTGAGAAAACCAAACAAATTATATATCAAAACGTGCGGCTTCATCGGGAATAGTGTGCTATGACTTTTCTAAGACATTCGTCATTTTTTTCGCAGAATTATTCGCAAAAAACTGCGAAAAAAGTCCCATAGAAATGAATGGGGAGTGAAAAAAAATCGCCAGAAAAAATCCACTTTTTTCCAAACGCCACTGCTTCGTCATACGTTCACCTAGAAACTTCATTTAACCATCAAAACGCAGGATTTTTCTTGTCTCCACAGGAATGTATTTTATGTCAGGCTGAGATTTATAGTTTTTCGTCAGTGAGTCCTCAAAAAAAGTGAAAATTCTCAAAATCTGCTCTGGTTAGAGTGCGGCATGTCAGTTGGTAGAGTGGAGGAGAGGAGAAAAATCCGCCTGAAAATTTCACGATCGCATCGTCCTCACGACCAAACGATAAATGTTAGGAGAATGAAATTTGGTCAGATTGTAAACAATTTTCCTGGGATTCAAATGAATCCAAGGTAGAAGATCTAGCTCTTTCTGAAGTGAAATGGCAGGCAGCAGTTTAAGACCAAAGTCGCACCGTTCTCTCCATAGGGAACCAATGTAAACTGAATCATCTGCCTCATGGAGGGACAGTGTTTTTTAAATCCTGTAACTTGGTCATTTCTCACAATATTTGGAAATAATTACATTTATGGTTAGCCACAGCCTTCCTCTCGCTCACGGTCATTTCGGTTTTCAGCTAGCATTCACGGTTAGCCCACAATTAGCGCCAGAACGAGACGTTGCGCGGTGCTGCTGAGAAGCACTTTTCTGCTGTCTGTGGCAGGCACCGTTGCTATGGGGGCCCATAGCAACCGCCCTTACACACGCGCAGGCCATGCTCGCACGCACACACACAGACTCATTGGTGTGCCACACCACCTTCACACCCAATACCTCCACAGGAGCTGCATTTCAGCCTGAAAATCACTGAAACCTCTCAGCTTCACACAGCCTTGAGAGCAGGGGTGTCAAACTCAGTTGAAACACACCTGATTCAAATGATCAGGCTCGTTATCAGGCTTCTGCTGAGCTTAATGATGAGCTGATTATTTGAATCAGGTGTGTTGGAAGAGGGAAACATCTAAAACATAGAGGATAGTGGACCTCGAGGAACTGAGTTTGACACCCCTGCTTTAGAGTAACTCCAATCCAAATGTTGACCAGGTGAGATCTTCATGTCTTTCCCTTTCAAAATAAAAGCACAGCACAATTTCAAAATAAAAGCCTGTGATGGGCCTGAAAACACCAGTTAAACCTCTCAGCTTCACACAGCCTTTACAATAACTCCAATCCAAATTTTGACCAGGTGAGATCTCCCTGTCTCTGCCTTTCAAATAAAGCACAGCACAATTTCTAAATAAAAGCCTGCGATGGGCCTGAAAACACCAGTTAAACCTCTCAGCTTCACACAGCCTTTACTCCAATCCAAAGTTTAACCAGGTCTGATCTTCCTGTCTCTGCCTTTCAAAATAAAAGCACAGCACAATTTCTAAATAAAAGCCTGCAACAGACCAAAAAATGCCAGTTAAACCTCTCAGCTTCACACAGCCTTTAGAGTAACTCCAATCCAAATTTTGACCAGGTGAGATCTTCTTGTCTCTGCCTTTCAAATAAAAGCACAGCACAATTTCAAATAAAAGCCTATGACGGACCAAAAAATAACCCTCTCCTGCCCAGCTCCGGACATGCACACATCCCGAGCCCCTCCCACGATTTCCGCGAGCGGGACCTCTTGTGTTGTCCGTGCAGCAGTTGCCTCTCTGACTTATTCTGTGCTTGGCATGTGTTATTGTTCATTGCCATTTAATACCTGTGGAAATCTTACTAACGGGGGCTGTCCCACTGCAATTGTATACACCAGCTCGGCTGAGTGGTGTGTGGCAGACTGAATTTGGGAGTTCTGGATTCAAGAGGACAACTACAGCAATGGATCTGGCTGAATGGCTGAACACATGGTGTTTATTCAGGAGAGTGGGTGGAGAGTACAGGAACATCTTCATAAGTCTTCATATGCACTTGTGTTAACTTTGTTCCAAATGAGAAATTTAAAAACTGTGGACAAGGGCTTTGGGAAGACAGAGCACATAAAGATAAGGTATTACTACAACATTGACAGTTATAGAGCGTGGAGAAAGTGCGTCAACAGACCTTACAGGTGATGACACAATTTTGGCTGCAAGTCCAAGCGATTTCAAAGATTTGAGGGATATAAGCACTTTGAAGAATTAGACAGGTGCATCACTGCTCCTGTCCAAATCAATATGATAGAAACAGCATTAAACTACCACATGCGAAGATTTTCAAGTGCTTATAGCAATAGATCAACGGATTAGTTCACATCTTGGTCTTGGATTAGATGCATGCAAAAGCAACTGAAGCCTGAGAATGTAATTCAATCAACATATTAGCAAAACAGCACATATTATGAATGGTATTAAATGATCAAATAGGAAGTTGAAAAAGTTTGCTGTCTAAGAGGCAATTAAACGTGTAGGACATTTCATTGTTAAAAATTACAGAAAAAAAGGCTCTATAGCGCTCGTGAGCTATTTGTTGAATTTATTGCCTAAGATGGTAATTTATGATAAACCAATTTACCTTTAGCCAGTGTGGCTCTTGAGATGGGGATGATTTCACGAATCAACCGCTTCATCCCGACTGAAATGCAATAAACAGGTTAGTGAAATTATAGTTTCGACATTTCAGACATTCATGTCCCAAAATGATGAATTCCTACAGGTTTTTGGTTGACGTTGCCACCATGAGTAGACATTTTTACATTATAGTGAAATGTATTTGACAGCTATTGGTGAATTATTATGACATCTGGTGGAATGTCTCTGCTCTAATGACATTTGAATTTGGTTTTTGTGACCAACAGTCCAGAGTTTTACTTACTACTTAAACTGGCACAAAGTCTGCACAGTGGATCCGAGACAATGAATTTTATACTTTGGCTCCTGACTTTTCCTTCTGAGCCGCATGAATTTACATATTGTGGTTGTGAATAAATATCTCAACTGTATGATTTTTTTGTGTAAATATAGTCTCAGCTAGGTCAGTCACATTATATATTTATCCTTTTTCTTTTTTTTTTTTTTTTTTTTTTTTACTTGTGGACTGCATTTAATCGATCCCCGTTGATCCTTCCACCACAACAGAATCAAATTTCGTTCTGTGTTTTAAGCCAGTTAGGTGAAAATATGAAATTCTGTCAGCATCAGTTGGATTTCTGTTTGGTGTTTTCTCAGGTGTTAGCATTTGCTCACGCGACACTACCTATACTAGGTTATGCACTGCCTGCACAAAAACATTTATTTAGCATTTATTTCTGTCAGAGTTGCATTATTTTTTCACCAAGATCTGATATTATTAATTCGTGGGTGGTTCTTAACCTTGATTTGTGTTTCTAGTTGTTTCTTGCTTGATGCACATCAATAATTTGACCTCTGAGACAGTTAACATCTCTCCATACCACAGATAGTCTATCTACACGGTTTTAAGAATCAGAAGCTCCTCACTGCATTTCGCTGCGAGTTAATATAAAGTTGTTGCGCTGAAACATATCATCACTGCAGTTAATATATCCAGGAAGCTACTTTACCTATTTTGCTTAGTTAAATCTAGGTGACGACTCTTTTTTTGGCCAGCAGTTTGCAAACAGATGCTGTGTCTGAATGTCAAATTATCAATTTTTCGAGATTACTTCCAAATAGATGAGTTGTCCTCTCAGGCCTAATTTTAATAGATTCATCTGGATTTTTGCTCAGAATTTCATATGTTGAACAAAACCCATTCCATAACATGTTGTGCTGCGTGGTGTGGTGTGTGATGTGTGTGTGTGTGGTGTGTGTTGTGTGTGTGTGTGATGGTGTGTGTGTTTGGACTAACATATTATAAATATAGCCTTGTAGCAAAAATGAATGATGACTATGATGAAATAAACACACATGAAGAAGGACAGCTTTATCATTTTCAATATACTCTTATCGAAAATATTGTTTGTAGCATTTCTTTAATCTACACATAACTTTAGTCATTAATTATGACTGGTCAGATGTGTATATAACCATAAGGTGCTCGGTAATGAAAGTATTACAGACCCTGCTTGGATGTCGGCGTTGCTGACTTTCGACATTACATATATTATCGCATTGAATCCCCAAGACTAGACATTATCATATGACGGTGTCCTCCACGCTGCGTCTGACCTGAATCATAAACTGCCTTCAATGACAGTTGTAAAAGTTACTTTTTAAAAACAGACTTTTTGTTGTGTAATTCAGTTAAACACTGTCTTTTCACTGCTTTAAGTTGATGCTTATTAATCTGTGTGCTTTAAACAAATTTGACAGCACAGAAACAAGTTTTCTCGGGTCACCTTTCTGATGTTTGGGATCTCATTAATCATAATCAGTATCTCTGTGCTGCATCACCATTATCATTCTTCCTTCCTGACATTGACTGATCTGAGATAAATCCCGCACTAATCTGTCCTTTGAGCTTCTCCTCTCTCTGAATTGTGGCCAGGAGGCGTCCAGTCGCTGACTATGGATTTGGTGCTTGCCGTTAGTTTGTGCTAATACACGCAGATTTGCAAGGAGAAATTGGCTGCATGTAATCTGGGGTACTGAATATTATCAAGCCTTTGTAAAAATAATAAGATCTGTTCAAAGACAACACAGGACTGGACCTTGACTACTGCCCGTGGGGTTATACCAGTAGCATTAGGCCTGGGAAAACAAGAGTCGTGTCAGTATACAAGTAAGACAAAAACGAAGCATCTCAACTTGCACCTTCTGGTTTTTCTATCAATTAAGAGAACAATAACGGGCTATCCCTTTTAATTAAGAAGAAACGATAGGATGCGGCTTTTCATGCAATGTAACAGTATTTGCATTACAGCTTAGCAAAAATTTGCATTTGTAGTGTTTCAGAAGCTTTGTTAAGTGCTGTGTGTTAATCATCACGGTATTCCTTGAAAGAAGCCTGCATTAAATCTTGTAAGTCTCATATCAATACTGTTGCATTGTATCAATGCAACTTAAGAGAGAAGAAAGAAACAATCTCTAGATCAAAGTTTTGATGAGGTTAAACTCATGCACGTCCATCACTTATCCAAACTGGAGAGACTCACAGAATTAGTGAGATTTAGACAATAATTTGGTGACTACAACAGATGGGACAACTGGATGTATAAATAACAGCTGGATGATTAATTTACTACAAAAGTTGAACACAGACCTGAGTGTGCACAGGATGGCAGTAGGGAGGTGATATAAGGAGTCAGAGTTCATTATCAAGGAATTACTCTTTCTCTCTTATTATGATGATAAGGACCAGCCACAAGGTTTGTTGACCTCATCCACTGCGTCCTTCATGCCTGCCATAGGTTTGCAATCAAACTGGCAATTACATGGAGTAGCAGTTAACTTGTTACATTATGGAAGAATAAAACAACACTTGAAAATAAACAGAGCAGAACGTTTTATGGTTAGAAGAATCGGGGGTAACCACAGTGACTTATTGCATTTGCTGTGAATACGCTGTATTTTACTCGTGCGTTGGTGGAATATATCAAAAGTGAGGCTGAATTGTGAAGCCCAGCACAAACTATGAATGCTATCCTGTCACAATCCTGTGTTTTTAATCAATTAACCTCTTTGATATTCAGCAGCTTTTAAATATGGCATTCGGAACACTGCAGTCTGCGTTGCATTTTGCAGCTTATTGGATCCAACTAACAAAACGATCAGCACAGTTGATAATTAGACAGCTATAATCAGAAAGTTACTGGTCATCGTTTTATATTCGTTCATGTAACATAATAATTTTCATTTTTGATGCAGTTTGACTTCTGTACAAGCTGCTTATTCTGTTTAAGTAACATAACTAGTATCCATCACCTAAGTGAATATATTTTGACTATTCACTTTCCACACTTGGCAACTCATGCATTCTATGTCGCCCGGTTTTCAGACTGCTGTGCTCTCTCATATACACCCGTCTGTTCAAACCAGGAAAATACTTGTCTCATCAGCTAATTTCAAATACAACGAGCACTTCTCTGGTGAAAAACTCCCCGGCAAGTTATTTTCTAAGTTAGAAACTCATCTGCAGTTCTATCTCTACTCTCAACCACTGTTCACTCCACTTAGTTTCTATTCTCTTGCATTGGAGTTAAGGTTCATCCACATTTTTTACCAACTAAACAATTGAAGTGAGGTACCCAGCAAAAATATACTCTACAGCACCAAAGTTTACAAAATATTTGGATTATAGACCATAAATAGATCTTGTTTATTTAGATATCCATTAAAACACTGGAATTCCCAGTGAGCAAATACATACCATTTTTCAGAAGATTGGAGAAATAAATTAGACAAGTTTCAGTCATAAACACAATTTAGTAAAAAAGAAGTCGTATTGTTATTTATTGACAAGAAGTTAAACAGAAAAAAATGCATCGTAATGAATTCCTGGATTGCAATTTGTTTTGTTTTTTTAACTATGTATAATCAATACTTATGGATTGAGCCGTTCTGATGGACCGGCAGTTCCTAAAAGTGAGCTCTGAAGCCTGTGTGCTGGCTCATGGTCGTTTGTCATCTTGGCAGCGTCTGGACTCCAGCTAATCCAACAACGGGCAAAGAGGGCAGCATGACTGCACTGACGTGATTCATGCAAGCATTTCTGGTTGTGGACTCTCCTGTTGATGTACTTCACCTGTTAACCATGCTTCCAATTTTGCAAACTTTAAGCTAACACATTTAAATAGAAGCATATTAAAAACACTGCAACTTAGGGTGTCTCTAATGGGGGAACTAGCTATAAGAGAACAGGAATAGGAAATATGTCTATTTTCTGCTGTAAATTTGGGACATTTTAACAAAGAGGTCTTATGGAGACTGACTTATTTTGACTGACCTGAAATCGACATTAGAGGAAAACTGCATTTTTTTTATGTACTTCATAGTGCCTAATTGTAATGACCATTAAGTGGCCACTTTAAACAGAAACAGCAGGAAACCCGAAGCACATGACAGAAATTAGGACGTTAGTAGAAAAGAAGACAACTGCTAAATTACAATAAGTCAGTATTAGCACATCCAGTCCAATATGAGTCATCCTAAATTAGAGGACATTTAAATATCCCACCGATTCAAATTTCAAATAATCTATGTTAAAAATACTAAAATCATGCCGCTTTTGTGTAATTTACTATGCTTAGACCAAATCTAAAAAAAACTAGGAGAATAGAATATCATGGAAAATATTTTTAAAAAATACCAAATAAGTCTGAGTCACCTAAAATGCAATTTTTCTCTTCTCCCACCCCTGAGACCAATCAATCTTCAGATAAAACAGTTAAAAATGAAACTAACTACTGATTTCTGGTATTAATATTTTTATTGTGTTCTTTTAATTATGGGAACATTTTTTAATTCAACTAATATTTAAATAATTAATTATTATGCATGGACGTACACATGTGGACAAACATGCTGGGTACCCCTCAGTTAATGAAAGAAAACCCACATGGTCACAGAAATAATTTGAATCTGAGCAAATAATTACAATGTTATAGTAATTCAATATAATTACACACGCAGTCTCTACAGCAACAGTTCATACAATCCACAAATGATCAGAGTTTAGATGCTGCATCAAAACCAAGATGCTAGCAGGTAAGATGAAAGCAGATCAGGCAGTATTAATTTCTCCAGGCATGAGAAGGAATTTAATTAGCGTTTAACTGTAATAATTATTGAGTTATTTGTATTTTGAATTCCCCCTCCTTCAAAGCAGGACTTTTGTCATCTCTCTCAACACTGTATAATTCAGCTCTGATTCCTGTTGTTTCGATGCGCCCTTCAGAATGGTCCAATTTAATCTGGATGAGTCGTGATACGTCCAGACTTCCGAGAGTACAGATACCTCTGATGATACTTATTCATACTTGCACGTCGTAGTGTAGGTTGCAGAATGCATAGCGCAAATGAACTTACATAAGTAGTGCATTGAAGATCAACCATTCTTGACACTACGACAGAGATAAAGACGTAGCTAGAACATACATAAAATAAAATAGCAATGGAGTCAAATCTGAATACAGATCCAATACTTTAATCGATATTAGCAAGCTCAAAGTATATGCTATATGATCAAGCAAAGTATATGCGCGTACACCCATCGGATGATAATGAAGCATCATGTAAAGTGTCAGTGACACGTTATCGTACCATATCAATCACTCTAAGTGATGCCGGAAGATGCTCTGGATGGTCATTGTAATGATATAATTAGCCTTACTAATGAGTAACATAACGAGAACCGCTGGTGTGTGCAAATGTAGGTTTTACGTTGCATTCTGAAGCCTCGCTCTGCATAGGCGTGCACCAGCAGACACACACAGTGTCGATCACAGATTCCTGAGCTATCTCCAACTGTTGCTCTCGAATGCATTGCTTAGTAGAATGCTAGAGAGACAGTTGCACTGCTAAAACTATCAGGTCCCATGACAGGCTAAACTTTTAGCGGTAATTCGTTTCATGCTACACACAGCATTAATAGATCATATCATTAAATACGCTCATATATACTAGACTATGTCTGCATCTCTGGCACTTCTACTTACCACTAAGACACAATTCAGATTCATCTTGTCTATTAAACACATTCTATTATAATTTCTAGTATATCTTGCTAGGAGCGAATGACTATATTTGCCAAATACAGCTATGGCGAGCTACGCTCACTTTTCTTAACCGACCCTCAATGCTCCGCCTCTGAGTACGACAGCACAACTTATCATACGAGTTGATTTTGATTCAAGGTAGGTGAAAAGAATCGGTCGAAGCGACAGTTCTACACACGTAAACGTGGAATCTGTGAGGACGACAAATCGGCTTCTTTATTTAAGGCACTGAAGATACCTTCTGTGCTCCGAGAAAGACATGCAGCACACACATACAAAATCCACAATGAATAACACAAAAAGAGAAGGATAATGTCTAAATACAAGGCATGACATGGTAGCCCAACGGATTCTCCCAGATAATTCATCGTGCGGATGTGGCTCTGAGAGGAAGTTTCAAACTCTGCGAGCGACAAAGTTAAGCCACAGTAGATGTGACAAGTGACATTGACTGCAGGCTATACTCCTCCATTACAGTCGATACATGGATGAACTCAAGAAAAACAGCTATAGCTGAGAGCAGCAGAGTAAGAAGAAAATCATTGAGGAAGATCTCTATCGTAGCGACACTCTTGATGTGCTGGAGCTATCACCTTCTAGGCCGTTCCAGCCGAAGAAGTACCAGTAGCATACTACTGAAACTAATATGCAGCATCTAAAAAACTAGTGTCTGACTAAATCTAGTATAGGCTGAGATAGACAGATTCGACTCATCTATTCTGTGGATCAAAATAGTCAGAATCATATAGTTTATGACCCGATAATATTACTGAACTGCTGAAGAATCTGATGATGAACTGATGATATTCTGATCACAACAATAACCATCAAACAATACACTATTCGTAGTTACAACCTCATGTACGACACTAGATCATCGCTATCAACTTCCTTTCAAGTGGAGCTCTAATGAGTCACAACATGTCCCGATATCGGTGTTTCTCAGACACAGTCTTACACTGTCTCACTAGATGGTTGCTAAATGATTCACTGTCTCAACAATCTGCGCAATTGCTGGAATTCTGACCTTGACGTCTTTTGAGCTTATTGGAACGTTGACATGTCAGTGTACTGCATGCTTGGACAGAGATCAATGACAACACATGAAACAGATCAATCTGTCTAAACGTGAGTATAGTCTACGATCTGTCGTGCACTATCTACATTCAATCTATCTGTGAAGACATGTACTGCACATCATTATGATGAAATCCTATCTTACCCTAAGAAATCCCAATAAATAATTAATAACATCTCCTCTCATGTTGGAGTGGAACCTTAATAATGAATTGTGTCCAGTGGTGTTTATATTAAGTTAACTTCTGTCATGTGTGTGTGGTTTTTGGATCTAGCAGGCAGAGTGCTGCAACTATCACCTCTTCGCTTTATATGTTCCATCTGCTTAGACTTCACATCTCCAGATTGACTACCGATTATACTTCACTTCACGCGAGGAGAACACGAATCTCAGGAGTTGAGAGGAGTGCTAATGCAAGAAAGCATCATCCATCGTATCGACAACTTATATCTCGATTATGTAAGACCCACGCCACGACAGCACAGTGAACGTATTCGATATATCGCTCGGTATCACTCGGTCATCTGATATAGAACTACACAATGATTCCTGAGTGAAATGACTACATTTCTATCAACAGGACGCATCAGAGACTGGAGATTGGTACCAGATGACGCGATGAGTCCCTGACAGTTATGAGCGCTGACAAGATGAGTCCTGGAAGTCTGCCAGAAGAGATCTTACAGACCTCATTGATGAATCAGAAGGACCAACTGTATATTTTACTGACGATCCTAGCATCAGCAAAATATCTCAGATTCTCGTCATCGAGATCTTGATACAGGATCCCACATAAAGCATGGAATCCATGCAGTGTTTTGATGGGATCCAGAATCTAGACTAGCTGAGCTATGCAACTTACAATATCTGTCGCTTACAAGTCTGTTCCTACCAGGTAGCAGTCTGCATGATGTCATGTGAGTAACGCAACAATGTGTTGACAACAGTGCATATAGATCTCATACAAGACGCGTTCCTGTATGCATGTGCTCGTGAGATCAATCCGCTAGGTCACAGGTGAGCGAGCGAAACGGGACTCTTAATACAGTGCTAGGCTTGTATAATTTGAGACAATAGAGTAATAGATAATCGATCTATCTAGACAATATCTACATGCAGTCTACTCTGTGTAACTCTGACTGATAGTCGAAATATGCGCTTTATTCTCATGAATGCATGATACATATCTAGAACTCCTCACTCGATCCTAGATCAATTAGTGAACTCACATCAACATTCCATCTCTATACTCAGAACCACACCTGGCCTCCTCAAAAACATCATTCAGTACATGGTGAAGCTTCATGAATATCACTGAAATCGACTGCTTACTTCTCATGTTCATCGTAACAGAATAAGAAGATCTGGACACTAGGAGTTTTTGCTGAATAGGTTTTACGACGGTTTAGATTAACAAGAACCCATAAATGCTAACCACGATACACTCAAGTAAAACTTAGTATATCTGATACTATTGCCTACGATCTGCTCGAGTGTGCTGTCGAGTGCGAGTCAGGATTCTGAGCTTCAGTTCTTCTATTGCATGATTTCCGCCATGATCATGACTCGCTGGCGACGCCTATTATGCTAGAAAACTCTGCACGTCATGAGGCACACTATAATGCTGAACTAGTTCTATAGGGATCAGTACAGAGAAGATTTTGAGTCCTTCAGAGGCAGACTGCAGAGATAACTAGCGCTGACCACATCAACTAGTACGTAAATATACTCAGATACATCATCGCTCTGCATCATCAGATTACGTTCACACTCCAAACACGAGATAAGCCTCTCATCAAGAGTGTGAGTATATATCTATCCTTGTGACACGAGCAGGTAATCAACTGCTTGTACTCGTTATGAGTGAGATTCTCAATGCACCCTCCCATCGAGCTCCGCAGACAGACTCTACAGAAGCGTGGCCTACTCTGCCATGACATGTCCTGTCTGAGCGTAGGTCCACCATCAGAGATCGTTCATGTTTCCAGATCGTAGTACGCAAGATCCTCCTAACTATCTGATGAAGCCCATTAGCTCGAGTGAGAAGCTGAAAAACACAGCAGTGCCGACGATGAGCTTAGTGCTAGACAGACTCAATACTAAGACACGTTAGTCCCTGCGTCCACTCGCATCTGTTTCACTTTATGTCAAGCAGGAGAGTGCAGAACACGAACACGTGGATAATCGTGGCTGCATAGCGTAACCAAGTTATCTCCAGGGTATGATCTTCTAGCCATAATAGCAGCTACTTCTCTAGAACAGACAGCCTGGAGATGCACAGTGACATTCGAACACATCAGCTTAGGCTCGTCTGACTTTTCATCTGCAGGCTTACGTGCTACGATTGCATGGCTGTGCGAAAGCCCCGATGCTTTACTCTGTATCAGACTAGCTGCGACAGAGAAAGCAAGTAAGTTTAAATGAGGGCCACAATGAATGGAAGAAGAGCATTTCAAACGAAGGCCTATTACATTTAAAACCTGGGACGAACACAGAATCTAATTTGTACCAGTCCTGTTTAGCACCTTATAATCAGATCCCAAACCGCATTCGTCTGCTCTCGTCCATGTCACACGCTGCTCTCAACACGTATCTCCTAAAAACTCTGCCTCTTGCAGCCGGTGTGATAAAGAAGCCAGATTAAACACACTGATTCCTCCTCTGCTTGGTCTGAGGTTTATTGACATGGAACTTGGGGACAGCTTTCAGAGCATTTGAGCTGTCAGTCTGAACAGCCCGAAGCACTTATGACTTTAAAAACAGCGACCACTTGACATTTGTCATAATGACCATCACGACATGTGAAAATGGCATTTAAAAATGGTTGCCTTTCCTCTCAGCATTACCAGGAAAGAGTGAACGCTACCTGCTTCAGCTCGGACTGCGGCGAGTGATATTACATGTGTTTCTAGGTTAAGTGACTGCGTGTTTATGTAATTCCTGTTTCCACTGTATTTCTTACAAGGCTTTCCAGCTAGCAAGACTATCATCATCACTTTGTGCACCACTTAGCACACTTAACCAAAATAGCACACAGCTTTATTTTTCAGTTGCTTAATAAAAAATCAGAGGATGACAGCGATCCAACTTCCTCCCCAAGGGAAGGCTTCATTCAGTAATTTCTACAGGTTAATTCTTAAGCTTTTCCTGACAGCTGAGTGCCTCATCCCTATCAGTCTAGCAAGACAGCATCCTTCATATGTACAAGTTCAACCGCTCAAGGTAACAGGGGCACAAAAAGAAGAAATACAGTGTTTCCCTCATGATTTATATGAAATCAACACGAAAACCTTGGACTTGGCAAGATGAAATGAAAAATGGACCTCGTTGTTGATAGGAGGTTTCAAACTTTTGTTTTGGAGTTAGGCTAAATCACACTTGGATACCTTAGCCCTTTCTGTTAACAAGGAGAGAGAAAAATGATGAAAGCTGTGGGAAACATCTCCCCCTTGGGCTGCTTTAATTTGCAGCTGTGTAGTCTGTTCTCCGCAGGAAGTTCTAAAGGCAACCATGCCACATTCTCAAATGGATGTTTCTTTTCCATTTTCATGCAAAATGTTTTCAAAGGACTTGGCACTTTCAAAAAAGAGAAAGAAATGAATTAACATCTTTTTTTATTTTTATTGATTTGAGCTTCTTAAATGTGCACTTGGGCATCCAGAACCAAATGTGTCTAGAAGATAATGGCATTCAACTAAAACTTCTATTGTGAAGTTCAGAACAGACTGTTATTTAATCTTCAGAGCAAAGATAATAAGTAAGCGTCAACCGAATTCATCTCCTGCACCCTGGAGCTTACTTTCAAGGCCAACATAAACTTGATGCCCCTTAGATGTGATGCTTCTTCCTGAAATACGCATTCGATCATTAGGGTTTTGTATGAATGCTTTCAGAAGCAAATTTATGACAATTAGGGATCTGACTCTGGTGTTACAGCAAAGGTCATGAACAACGTCCTTACATTCTTTACTCGCAAATACACCGATCAGCCAATTTAAACCTCCGAATAGAGACCCAGCTTTCCCAGCAGAAGTTGCATTCACTGAGAGGATCAATAATATCACTTTACTTTCCGTGGATGTTGCACTGAAAGGTACCACTCACCTAACCATTCACCAAATTTCCCGATGGCTGCAGCCGTCTCCAGACAGGACAGTTCGCCTGCCACACGCAAACTGTCAGGAATACTGAGGAACGATGAAAAGTAGTTATCTTATTTTTGATCCTATCGTTTCGGTCTGTGAACTGGTGCCAATACATTCAGCTGCGCCCATATATACTATGATAATAATTGTGTTGTTGATAAATAAGTCTTGAATCTGAATTCAAAGAGTCAGAAGACATTGAACTCGCCATCCAAAATGTGATTACACAAGACATTGAAATTACACTGTGCTGGAGTGAGAATTAGACACGCAGAGGAGCATGGCTGTTGAGCAATCATGCATAGATGTATAAGCAGAAATTGATTGTAGTGTTGGAAGATATACCTGTGAGTTCCCGTTACAGGGCTAAGGTTGCAGACCTGAAAAAACATCAGTCATTTCAGTGGACTTCCTACACTGTACACATTCGTTGGCCCATAGGATGCACCTTAGCGTCCTCTCTAGTCAACTTCCTGTCTTGACCACTCTAAAACAAATCACTTGTCCTCAAATTCACCTTCAAAACTCTGATTATAAAGAGGAATATTGCAGAGTTCATGAGGCCTTTTGCAGGATTGTGTGCTCCATGTGCTAAGGTGTTTAATGTAGTGAAATTTGCAAGTAATATATATTGGTCAAAATGCCAAAACTAATTCAGCACATTCTGGCTGCTTTCATCCTTTAAGCATTATGATATACCCCTCACCAAATGGATATCCGTAATAGTATAGGTTGTATACAGAAAAGTATATGTAGCCTGATGTCTGAAAGTGAAGCCAATGTAAAGTTTTCTTATCATCTGCATCTGTCTTCAGGTCCAGCGGGCATCCTCTGATGCCAAAGGAAATCTATTGTATCAAAGCTATGGAAAAAATCCTACTTTCCGCTTCAGCAAACATTTTCCTAATAGTTTATGCTCCTGCTGCTTTTTGAATAAAAAACAAAAAAAATCCAAAAAACAAAATTGATCATATTTGACAGGTGGCTTTAGCAACACTATCACTGCAACAATGATTTGCATAATGCTCTATACACAATGCGGTTGTTCTTAATTGATACATGATTGGAAACCATTACAAATATCAGAGTTCATGACATTGCTGTCTGAGTTGTAATCTTACACTGCCACTCTAGAATGTTGAAGTATAACTTATACTGTAGAAGAAAGAACCGAGCTGATGAATGAGTATTCACAGTTTCACTGCACTGGCGTGTGTACTTAGACTTGATGGCTTAATCTTTGAGACAAGCATTGTACTGGCAGGATCAACAGGTAGCCCAGAGAACGTGTGTGCAGCATAATAATGTGTAATGTTTACATTTGTGAAACTTTACCAGGCAGCTGGAGCGCTTTAAATCAGTCACTGATGTTTTTTTGCTCACAGGTGAGATATAACTAAAGTGAATATCGTCTCTGTCTCTTCACTCAGTGACAGCCATGAT